>NC_056737.1:1664536686-1664711686 GCF_019279795.1 Protopterus annectens
TAGCATCTGCAGTCATAACAAGTGGGTTGTCCTGTCGCCAGCAGCTGCAAAATTTGGATAGATGCCAATGTTTCCAAATAGATAGAGGTAAACACAAAAAACATATATGTACATATATACAAACAAATACACCATAAAAGACTCCCCCAACAGCTGCTATTAGAGGGTAAACAACCATAGCCAACTAGGGGGAGGATAAAGTAGATTATGGCAGCAGTGGCAAATCCTGCTCGATCTGGAATATAGAGGCAAATTATAATGCTTGGCAAATGTATGCACGGAGGTAAGGCTGTGGTAGTGGCTGTTGCCCTTGTAGAATGAGATTGTCTGTTTGAAATAGTTTTTCCTCCCTTCCGATTGCCTGGTTTAAAGATACTCTGGATACCACCCTTGGCATAAATGTAGGATTAGTCCATGGACACACTTCTCTTGTGGTGATTAGAGAAGGGGGTTGCACTGCCATTAAGGCCTGAAGTTCTGAAACCCTCCTTGCTGAAGTGTAATTGCCAGGGAAGGCAGTTTTCCAAGACAGGTGTTGTAGGTGCTTGCTGCTGCTGCTGGTAAAAGGGTGGTCAGTTTTCTGGAGGTTTTACATTCTTGATTCCTCTGAGGAACTGCCTGAGCAAAAGGTGTGCTAAAAAAAGGTGGAGCTGCAAAGCTCTGAAATAGCTGATGCATGTATGTATGTATCTTGAGGAGTAGGACAGGCCTGAATGAAGAAGTTCTTCAAGAATAATGTCTTTTAACTCTTTGGGAAAGTTCTTAGATTAGCTGCTGCTGTGTGATGTTCCATGCAGTGCAGGTGGGAATGCATATGCTGTTAGGCCTTTCCAGTTGAAGAGGAGAGCAGTCCACTTTCTAGTGGTGGGGAATGTCCTTGTGCAGAATGGTTCTGCTTAATATGTCTGCTAGAGTATTGTCTTTCCCAGTACAAATATTGCCTGTAACTGAATGTTTAGCTGAGTGCCAGGGGGTCCAGCTCCAAGGTCATTCTGCATAGGGGTATGAATGAGTGTGCTTGTGTCCTGATGTGTAACATGACTGTGTGGTGTGGTTTGAACTTCATCATTGCCAGCCTGTTGTGATGGTCTGGCTTGGCTGGACATCTGCAAAGGGGCCTGGGTTTGACTGGCATGCATGCCTGCCACCATAGGAACTCCTCCTGCTTTAGATGGAATTAGTGGGATTGTTTCTAGATCAGTGCTGTGTGTGTGTGTAAATTTATAAATTCTTTACTGTAGGCCTGCAGAACTTTTTTTGCTGTTAACTCTGTTCAGTTTTGTTAGTGCCAAGAAGTAAAGAGAGAGTTTCTTTTTTTTTTTTCTGTGTAGTCAGGCCATTGTGTTGTACTGTGTCCATCCAATTCTCGCACCCAAGAATGTGTCCTTGGCACTATCAGCCTTGACTTTTAAATTGACTGTGTATCCCAGTATTGTAGCAAGTAAATGACCCTTTGGTAGATAAGCCAAAGGGCAATGCTGAGAATTGATAGTGCTCTGATCCCCTAAGAAATCTGAGGTATCTTCTGCAGATTGGTCAATGAATGGGACGGTATGCCTCCTTGAGATGAGATCTAGCCAGCAAAGACTCCTTGCCCTTGATCTATGGTTTGTAAAATCCACTTGTCTTTGTTATGTAGTGCCAGTTCTGGAGTTAGGATTAAGTCACTGTGGTTGTGCTGATGTAGTGGCAGTGGTGTGTGTCTGTGCTCTGTTGTTACCTTGCCACTGTCGGTACCAAACAAACTTGTCTTGTCCATAGGAGCATCTAGCAACTTAGCTTTAACATGATCCGTAAAGTTGTGTTCCTTTAGCCATGCATTCTCTTATCACTGTGCCTGTCATGGTCATGGCTGATTGAAATGAAGCCATAGTGAAATCATTTTTTTTATTTAAGTTGTGCTTTCTTGTTGTTGTTTACATTCACATCTCTATTCTATTCATTATCAAGAGATTCATCAGTGGTTAGTTAGTGTTAACTTCAAGCCTGGGATATAGTTTCTGTCTGTAAAGAGGGGCCTTGTAAAAGGTGGTGGAGAGTCTCTGGCACCCTGTAAAATGATATAGTTTCTGGTCTGCAAGAGGGGCTCAAAGGTGGTGATGAGTATCTGGCACCCTGTAAAATCTGTTTAACATCATTGAAAAGCATCCACCACAGAGAGAACAGGAGGTAGGTATAGCCAGGGGTGCTGTGGTGGGAGGTGAAAGGTCCTAAGAAGGAGAATTCTTCTGGTGGGGAAGCAGCTGGAATGGATTCTTCAGAGAAGGGAGCCTCTGGCTGGTCAGTTATGTCTGATTCATCAGCAGAATCATCAGAAGACACTGGCTCAGGGGCTTTGAGAACTAGAAGGGGCCTGATGTGGGGGGGGTTTAACAGGCACTGATTTAGTAGTCTTGGCTGCTTTAGCCCTGGCCCCGGCTAATGGTTGGGGGAGGTGGGGCCAAGCCAGCACACCGGGCTGCTGGGGTAGAGGAATGGATGGTGTCTGATAAGTCAACCAGGGTACAATTTCTGAGGTCGATTCAAAGAGTTAGCAGGGGCCTCAGTTGTAAGAATAGGTTCAGCTGTACTTTGATCAGTTTTCAGTGTCGGTCTTTATCTTTGTGTTTTGGTAGATTGGGTAGTCGGAGGATCCCCGACGGCATAATATGCCCCAACGGGTACTTAGCTTTAGAAGTCCTCAAGTAGTATTCGTAGAAGTAAATCTCTGATCCCGACGACCGGGCACTCTGCAGCCAGCTTCTGCTTCCGAAGAGGCGCAAGAAAGAAAAGAAATGATGGCGCTGATGCTTTTAACATCCTTAGATGTCCTTCTTTTCTATATGCTGCTGTATTCATGACATCAGGGCATTTGCTCTGGTGAACTCTCGAATGTCCAGCCATTATACAAAAGTCAAATGCTACCGCTAGGGTGCACGCAACATCGTGTGCCTCTTCTCTAACATCAGTTGTAAATGGACGTTGGGTATAAAGCGGAAATCAGCATGCATCCACCTCAGAACTAAATGCCGCCACAGTCAGCAACTCTGGAGTGGGCAGCTCAGGAATCAGGCAAATGTGAGGGGGAAGGCTGGGTGGGAAACTACACAGCAACATACAGAAGAGAAGAACATCTAAGATTATGGTAAGTTATTTCCTTCTATTCATATGCTGCTGTATTCATGACATCAGGGAGAGTGCAAAAGCTCATGTCCTATGGAAGGGGAAGCGGACCAAAAGCACTTTCCACAAACCCATGGAGGATGGCTCTGGTAAATTCTGCCCTGGCTCGAGATCATGTCCAGCTTGTAGTACCTAGTGAAAATGTGAACTGAGGACTATGTAGCTGCTTCGAGGATGGCAGCCTTGTCTAATCCTTTAAGGAATGCCTCAGAGGAGGACACTGCCCTGGTAGAGTGAGCCCTAACTGGGGCTGGGACAGACTTACCATGACTAGTGTAACAGAATTAAATAGTTTCAGATATCCAACAGGATTGGTTTGCTTGGATAAACAGGTTGCCCCAGGACTCTTGGGTGGTAAGAGATAAAAAGCCTGAATGATTTGCGCAGGGATTGGGTTTTGGCAAAATAATACCTGAGCTGTCTGTGAACGTCTAGGGAATGAAGTATTCTCCCTGCCTGTTCTGTGGAGAGGAGAAAAAAGGTTGGCAGATTCATAGTTTGATTTAAAAACAGCTCATTGACCACTTTGGGCAAGAAAGAGAGGTTAGTGCACAAGCATATCCTGTCCTTGTGGAAGACCGTTAAGGGGGGGGGGGTCTGTCATAAGGACCTGGAGCTCCGAGACTCTTCTGGCAGATGTGATGGCCACCAGGAGTACAGTCTTCCAGGTGCAGTGTTGGAGGGAGCAGTCTTTGGCTGGTTCGAAGGGTGGGAGAGTCACTTTCTCCAGAACAAAGTTAAGATCCCACGGGGGGGATGGGCTTCCTTGGGGGTCTGAGATGAAGTGCTCCTCTCAGAAAGAGTTTAACTTCTAACCTGGAAGCTAGAGGAGGTACTAAGGGCAGACATGCAGAGATGGCAGACAAATGTATTTTAATGGAGGAATAAGATAATGGAGAGAACATGGGGTGAAAACCTTGAAAGGCCAGAATCACAGCTCTCATCTCTAATGTTGATATGGTCCGACTTGGGATGGGGTGCTAGGGACCCTGAACTTTCAGGTGACCAAAAGAAGCCCTCCACCACCTCACATCCAAGGCATCGGTGAACAGTTTTTGAGAATGGACTGGAAGCTGAAAGGGGAGGCCTGGGTTGAGAGCAAACTGTTGAATCCCCATACTCAAATTCCTTCTTTAGACAGGAAAGGAGAGGTACACTGAAATCCAGAAGGTGACAATGCTGCAGCCAAACTGACTTGAGATACCACTGAAGCTTCCGCATATGCAGTCTGGCAAGAGAAAGCATTGTAATAGAAGAGGCCATGGATCCCAGGGCCCAAAGAAACTCCCTGGCTGGCATGGAAGTCAGGGGATGAAGAGACTGAAAGAAGGCTGCCAATGACAATACCTTTGGAGGTAGAAGAGAGGCCAACACTGGCACGTCTGAATCCTGCATCCCAGATGCACATGATCCTGAGAGGGAGTTAGGACAGACTTTTGGAAGTTCATAGTGAACCGCAGATGTTGAAGAAGAATGATGGTGATCTCCAGACCATGAAAGAGGTGACCAGGAGAAGGCACCTGAAGCAACAGATTACCCAAGCAAGGAAAAATCTGAATGACTTGGAGCCTGCAGAAAGCAATCACAGGAGCTAGGCATTTTGTGAATCACTTTGGAGCCACAGAGAGGTGAAAGGGCAAAGCAGAGAACTGAAAATGAAAGGAAGGCACAGAGAAATGTAAAAACTTCCTGAAAGATCATCAATAGGCATATGAAGGTAAGCATCTTTCAGATCCTAAGACACCAGCAAATCCTGGGGTAGTGAAAGGGCAAACAGGGTTTGAAGAGTAAGCATCCAAAAAGAAGGAACCTTGAATAATGTGTTGAGCAGGGAGAGATCCAGAATAGGTCTCCAAGTGCCCACCTTTCAAGGAACCAGGAACATCCTGGAATAAAAACATTTTGTCATTTGGGAAATGGGAACAGACTGAATGGTTCCTTGGTTCACCAAGGACTCTAGAACCTCCAGAAAATGAGGAAGTTGCTCTAGAGGAGGTTGAGGAATCCCTGAAAAAGGAGGAAGAGGCTTCTAAACCACGAAGCAACCCTGACTGATGAAAGAAAGAACCCAAGAGTCTGAAGTGATGAGATGTTAACTTGGAAAACAAAGGGAAAGCAAAGGGGCAAAGGAACCTAGTCTAAGAAAAGGGGGAATGAATTGTCAAAGACAAGCAGGCTTATTAGATTAAAGGAGGCTTCTGGGCCACAAAAATATGAGAAACCTTAGCAGAGGGGGCCCGCCTACCACCCTTCCTACCCTTGGAGGTCTGGTGGGGTTACCTGCAAACAAAAACAGGCCAGAAGCATAGTTCCTCTGGAACTTAGGGAGAGAAGAGACAAAATACTAAAACGTCCAACAAGTAGATGAATAACTAGTAATGATAAAAAACACTGGTGATACCAAGGTAAAACCACCAAGACTTTATTTAACTATAACATATAACTGACTAAACGCTTTCACCCATGTGGGGCATCTTCAGAGTCAGTTTTTCACATCTAATCACAACCTTTAAATAAACATTTCAATTAACACTAAAATCAAAAGATAATAGGTTCCAATGAATCTATCCTTTGAACTTTTAGATTTTAACCCTTAACTGTCATTAATGTAACTGTATACATTTTGTATGTAAACACCAAATACTCAGTAAATAATAACATGGCAAATATTGTTTCAATACCTGAAACTCAAAACATACATTTAAAACATATCAATCAATTAATATAAATATATAAAAAAATATGTAAAAAATATGTATATGGGAATATACAAAAAATAAAAAAAATAATAATAAATGCAAAATATGTAGTGTAAAAACATACATGTATACACATGTACCTCGTACATCTGACTGAAAGTCAAGAATACTCTTATTTCTATCTATTAAATACAAGCTGCCTTGTGTTTCAATATACAAGCTAGAGATAGGGTGTCATTAATGCCAGATGCAACAATTACACTAATGACAGTTAAGGGTTAAAATCTAAAAGTTCAAAGGATAGATTCATTGGAACCTATTATCTTTTGATTTTAGTGTTAATTGAAATGTTTATTTAAAGGTTGTGATTAGATGTGAAAAACTGACTCTGAAGATGCCCCACATGGGTGAAAGCGCTTAGTCAGTTATATGTTATAGTTAAATAAAGTCTTGGTGGTTTTACCTTGGTATCACCAGTGTTTTTTATTATTAAGAGACAAATTACTTTTACAATTCTGCAAGGCTTTGCCTTTCTCTTGAAGAGACTTAAAACAGGTCAGCAGCAGCAGTCCCAAAAAGATGTTTATTATCCAAATGAGCATCCAACAACTTAGCCTTAATTTCTTCAGACAGAGACTGAAGATGAAGCTAAGAATAATGCCGAATGACAGACCCACAAGCCACAGCCCTGGAAAAGGCATCAGCAGCATCATAGCTACACTAAAGTGGCGAGCCACTTGAGAAGCAGAACCTAAAATAGATAAGGCAGATGATGTGCCTTCAGAAACAGGGAAGTCAGAAATAACCTGACAAGCCTGAGCAATCACGGCCATAGCATACCTGGTCATGTGGATCTAGTAATTAACAGCTCTAAAGGCCAAAGTAGAAGCAGTGTAAACTTTCATACCAATCCTCTCCATTGCCCTACTATCCTTAGTAGAAGGCAAGCATTTGGAATAGGGAAGGAGCTTAAAAGGTTTGTCAGAAAAAAACTGACACCACAGCAGGATCAGCAGGATGACATTTAAATAAAAACTGACAATCCTCAGGAACCTTATAGAACCTATTAGGTTTCTTAGGAGTATAAGGCTGTGAATCAGCAATGAAAGTGTTTAACAAGGCAACCAACAAAGGAGGAACAGTCGATGGCGTGGTAGTATCCATCTGAAGTAATTCATATCTTTCTGAATGTCAGACACTTGAGAAGAATCCCACTTAAAAGTATTCCATCGTCCTAGCAATTGTGTCCCCAAAAGACAGTTCCTCCAAAGGAGACCCAGGGCTCCTCATCAGAAGCATAAGCCAAAAGTGAAGGTCCTGTGAAGAATAGCAGAAAGACCACTCATCGGACACAAAATCCTCATCTGAGGAATCTGGTTCCCTAAGCCATTTAGAAGGGGTAGAGGTCCAAGAAGGTGAATGCACTGAAACTCCTTGAGGAGGCTTCAGGGCTATCAAGGCAGAAAAAGTACAGTTTTGTACCTACCATAAATGTAGATGTTCGAAGATCCACATTGCTGCAGTCCTAACACTTGGGTAGTCCGCTGTCCCAGTCGGCCCGAATACCAAAGTATAAGGCTGACGTCGGTCAAGGCGCATTAGTCTGACGTTAGGACGTCAGGGTACAAATGCGCATGACCGACGTCATATCCTCAGTCTTTTCTTGCCCCAGATGTCAGAAGACCCTAAAAAGATAAGGCCAAAACCAAAAAACACCAAACACCCCTGTACCAAATATATGTACAATATATACAAATTTACAAAAGTACAACCCCACCCACACAACCACCCCTAAACACAGAGGGGAAGGAGGGAGGGTAAATTGGACTGCAGCAATGTGGATCTTCGAACATCTACATTTATGGTAGGTACAAAACTGTACTATGTTCTTCATCTCACATTGCTGCAGTCCTAACACTTGGGTAGAATCCCAAAGCAGAGGTAAGGGAGGCTGGCAAATCATAAAGAAGCAGGAGCAGTCAACATTCCCTGCAAAATAGCCGTGGCAAAACCAGCCCTAGATTTAGAGTAGAGAGGAAGGTGGTAATGCTTAGAGAAAGTATGCACTGAACTCCAAGTAGCTGCCTCCAAAATATCCTTAGTTGCCACCCGCCTTAGAAATGCTGTTGAAGTGGCAGTAGCCCTAGTGGAATGAGGCCTAATCCCAGCTGGAATCTCCTTGCCATGATGGGAATAACAGAATGCAATGCAAAACCCAATCCACTTAGATATAGTTTGTTTTGACACAGGCTTGCCCTGAGAACTCAAAGCAAAAGAAACAAACAACTGCTGAGACTGCCTAAAATCCCTAGTCCTGCTTAAATAATAACGCAACTGCCTGTGTACATCTAAAGTGTGCAAAATCTTTTCCCCTTTATTTTGGGGATCTGCATAAAAAGTAGGCAAATGAATAGTTTGGTTTAAAGCCACACTAGAAACCACCTTAGGCATAAAGGAAGGATTAGTACGTAATGATACCCTATCCTTATGGAAAATCAAAAAAGGCTCAACCGCCATAAGGGCCTGTAATTCAGAAACCCTTCTTGCAGAAGTAATGGCCAACAAAAAAGCAGTCTTCCATGACAAGTATTTCAATTCAGCAGTAGCCGCAGGCTCAAAAGGTTGTAGAGTAAGTTTCTCCAACACAAAATTGAGGTCCCAAGCAGGAGTAGGAGCTCTACGTGGGGGTCTTATATTCTTTGCCCCTCTAAGAAATTGCTTGAACAAAGGATGAGAAAACAATGGTGGGTCACAATCATAGTGAGCTGAAATTGCTGCAGCATGAATCTTAATGGAAGAGAAAGACAAACCTTTGTCCAATAACTCAGTAAGATATTGAAGAGGCACACTCAAATTAGGCCCAGAAACATCCAAATCCTTTGCTGCACTCCAAAATAAAAATCTCTTCCATTTTTCTGCGTACACTTTCCTTGTACTAGGTCTTCTGGCTTCCATAATCACATTCAAAACTTGAGGAAGTTGAGACCTGCTGTGGTTCAAAACAGAATATGCCAGGCTGTTAGATGAAGAGAGTGAAGCTTGACATTGAGTAGATGACCGTCCCTCTGAGACAAAAGGTGTGGAATCAACGGTAAAGGCCATGGAGGCTTCCTTACCAGATTCCTCAGTAATGGGTACCAGTGTTGCCGAGGCCAATCTGGAGCTATTAAAATCATCCTTGGCTTGTCTTGTCTGACCTTTAGAAGTACCTTTGAGAGGAGAGGCAGAGGTGGAAAGGCATACACATGAAGATTTTTCCAACTGAAAGAAAGAGCATCCACTTTCCAAGCTGTGTGATGAAACCTTTTTGTGCAAAACTTTGGCAGCTGGTGGTTTAGTGGAGAAGCGAACAGATCTATGTCTGGAGTTCCCCATGACACTGTCAATTTCCGAAATACATGAAGATCCAGTTTCCACTCGTGGGGATCCATGATTTGCCTGCTTAACACATCTGCTAAGGAGTTCTGTGCTCCTGGCAGAAACCTTGCCTGAAGATTTAGCTGCAAGCTGAGCGCAGTCTCCCACAAAATCATTGCTTGCCTGCATAGAGGATAAGAATGTGTTCCCCCTTGCTTGTTGATGTACCACATGACAGTTGTGTTGTCTGTTAGAATCAACACCTGCCCTGGAAGAAGTAACTCCTTGAAAGCCATTAATGCAAACTGGACTGCTAACATCTCCTTCATGTTGATATGTAGATGCTGTAGTCTGGCAGGCCACTTGTCTTGTATCCACTTTCCATTCAGATGAGCTCAAGCTATGTCTGAGGCATCTGTCGTTAGAATCTGACTCGCCTCTGGCCGGGTCACAGAGAGTCCCTTGTTTAGGTGACATTCCTGAGCCCACCACAAAAATTCCTTTTGAATGCAAGGTATTATTTGAATGACAGTGTCCAAATCCTGGCAGTGCTGTGTCCATACATTTTGAGATACCATTGCAGCTTCCTCATATGCAGTTTGGCATTGGGAAGCACCAGAATACAAGATGCCATGAACCCTAAGGCTTGAAGGACTGTCCTTGCAGTCAGCCCGGACTGAAGAGATAGTTGATGGAAGTAAAGGGAAAGATTCTTTTGTTTGTCCGGGGTTAAAAAGGCCATCTGGGTTGCTGTATTCAGTCTCACACCCAGAAAGCACATGTCTTGAGAGGGTACTAGACTGGACTTTATTTCGTTCACAGAATACCCCAGGCATCTTAGCACTGCTATCACATATTCCAAATGCTGAAGAAGCTCGTCCTTTTCTTGAGCCAGAATCAGGCAGTCATCCAAGTAAGGATAGATTTGTATTCCTTTTAGCCTGAAGAAAGCTATGACTGGAGCCAGAACTTTTGTGAATACTCTGGGGGCAGTAGATAAGCCAAAGGGCAATGCAGAGAACTGATAATGGGAATTCCCAGCTCGAAAACGCAGATACTTCCTGCAACTGAGTCTGATAGGCACATGAAGGTAAGCCTCCTTGAGATCTAAAGTTACCATCCAGTGATCTTTGCCCAGCAGAGGTAAAAGCTGTTGTAACGTCAACATTTTGAACTTGGGAATGTCCAGATAAGTGTTGAGGATAGATAAATCCAAAATTGGTCTCCACGTGTTCCCCTTTTTTGGTACTAGGAACAGGTGAGAATAAAATCCTAGGCCCCTTTCTGGCACAGGAACCGACTGAATGGCCCCTATTTGGAGTAACAGAGAAATTTGTTTGTGAGCCTCTTTTCTTTGTATAGGAGGAATGTCTGGCATGCCTTTGAAAGGAGGCAAGGTATGGAAATAAAACCTGTAACCGTGGTGAATGATATCCAATACCCATCTGTCTTGGGTAATTAAACTCCAATTTTCTTTGAAAAGTGCCAGCCTTCCTCCCAAAGGTGCTGCCAGACGAGAAGGCTCTGGCAGCTGAAAAGGCAGGTCATTGGGTCTGCTTACGAAAGGACTGACCCCTGCCCTCACCAGAAGACTGAGCAGGTGAACTCCCTGTTCTAGGCCTAAAAGAACCTTGAGCTCTGCCCCTACCATGTCTAGACCTACCCCTAGGCTGGGAATCATAAGAAGGATATGTCCACCCCTTAGTAGGCCAATTTCTACTAAACTTCGGAGGCTGAACCTGCAAAAAATCTTTAACAGTCTGCATAGACTTGGCCTTGTCCTCCATTTTCTTTAAAACTGCTTCCACAGGCGAACCAAACAACACATCAGATTGTAAAGGAGCATCTAAAATCCTTGTCTTCACATGCTCAGCTAAATTCTGATCCCTCAGCCAGGCGTGCCTGCGAAGAACAGAACCAGTGGCTGCCACCCTCGAAGAGGCCTGTACAGCCTCAAAACCACATTGCAGGGAATGCTTACCCACCTGTTCAGAAACATGAACTAAATCCTGCAACTCTTTACACTCAATACCTTCCGCCAGAGCATCTACCTTAGACTTCAATTGTGAAAGGAGATAATTTTGGTATTTTAACATGTGAAACTGGCAATTCAAAGTCCTCATGGCTAAAGTGGAAGAAGTATACACCTTCTTTCCCCATCTATCCAAAGCCCTTGCCTCTTTATCAGGAGGAACAGGATTTTTAACAACAGAAGCCTTAACACCTTTAGGGCCCTGAGAAACAGTTTCTGGGTCTGCCCTAGGACTCTTAAAAAGATACTTATGAGCGTCAGGCACCCTATAATACCTATCCGGTTTAACTGGGGCAGGAGGCAAAGAATCAGGGTTCAGGGAAGCCTCTGCAAAAACATCTTCTACCACATCCAGAACAGGAGGTATAGCCAAAGGCCTATGCTGTGGAAGAAACAAAAATTCCCTAAGCCTTTTCCTGGAATCAGAGAAATCTTGACCTTCCCATTTAAAATGCTCCCTCATGGAATGAAGAGTCTCTGAAAAAGAAAAATCCTCAGGAGGAGAAGCCGAAGGAGTAGAATCATCTACATCAGAATCAGAATAAGGAGGATACTCCTGCAAGTCTTCAGCCGAAGACTCAGAAGCCTCCGAACACTGCTCAAAACTCTCAAGCTCAGGTTCCACCCTAGGCCTCTTATCAGGGGGGGCATAGAACCTCTAATCATAGTAATCAAATCTTCTGCCATTTTAAGCATATGTTTCTTAGGCAGAGACCCTGAAGAACTAGGGGAGACCCCCACTGAAGTTAACCCTGGCCTGCCTCTCGAAGAAGCCTTGGAAACAGAAGGGGAGGGCCTAACCACCTTAGGAAGGGAGGGGAGAACAGTCACCTGAGAAGCCCCTTCCGCCTGGCCTACCTCCTGAGAGGACACATCCTGTAACAGTAAAGTCTCTCCCTGAGAGTCCAAAGGAACTTCTGGCAGAACCACCGGCTCCACCGAGCCCTCTAAAGAACCGACGTCAGGGACAGACGGTTCTTCCAACCTAGGCTTTGCTACTTTGTCCTTGCGCTTTTTAGACGAAGCGGGCGTCGGAGCATCCGACGGCATGTTATAATTACAACGCTTCCCAAAAACTAACCTGGCACAATCTAATCTTCTCTTTATAGTGCGTTTGTTAAATCTAGCACAAGAGCGACAGCCAACAACGTCGTGCTCAGGCCCTAAGCAAGGTATACACAAGGTATGGTAGTCCCTATGAGGTATCTGTTTCCCACAAGAAATACAGTTATTCACTTTTTCTGACATCCGGTTAAATACTGAGGCAAGAAAAAACCAAAATATTCCCCAACGGGGTACTTAGCCAACTTTGATTCGGTCTGAAACTCCGACTTCAGAAAATTTCAGAACGCCAACCTGCACTCGCAATACTGCTTCTGCATCGGACCATGCGGCAAAAAAGACTGGGGATATGACGTCGGTCATGCGCATTTGTACCCTGACGTCCTAACGTCAGACTAATGCGCCTTGACCGACGTCAGCCTTATACTTTGGTATTCGGGCCGACTGGGACAGCGGACTACCCAAGTGTTAGGACTGCAGCAATGTGAGATGAAGAACATCAAGCCCAGAGTAAACTCTTGCCACTCCCTTTGAGGATCCTTAGGACAGACTAAAACATGTTTCATTTTTTGTCTTTTCTTGGAAGGGACATTGGCCCTAACAAATGCCGAAGGTTCCAACCCTTGGAGAGATTCAATAAGAGAATCAGGAACCTCCTCCCTGACCAATATCTGCGGAATCCCTCTAGGATCCTCAGAGATAATCAACCACGGTTCCCCCTCAATGTTCAGAGCAGACACCTACAAAGCCTCAGAGGATGTGTGATAAGACTGATCCATGTTGCACTCCAATGGAGTCAACAGCAAAGGAATCCGATATAGACACCAAACGACCTACAGTGGATATGAAAAGTTGACACACCCCTGTTAAAATGCCAGGTTTTTGCGATATAAAAAATGAGACCACAATAAATCATTTCAAAACTTTGCCCACCTTTAATGTGACCTATAACCTGTAGAATTCAGTTGAAAAGCAAACAAAACTGTTAGGGGAAAAATATAAAAAAATAAAAAACATACAATAAGCTGGTTGCATAAGTGTGCACACCCTTAAGCTAATACTTTGTTGAAGCATCTTTTGATTTAATTACAGCATTCAGCCTTATTGGGTAGGAGTTTATTAGCATGGCACATCTTGACATGGCAATATTTGCCCACTCTTCCTTGCAAAAGCACTCCAAATCTCTCAGATTGCAAGGGCACCTCTTGTGCACAGCCCTCTTCAGGTCACCCCACAGATTTTCTATTGGATTTAGGTCTGGGCTCTGGCTGGGCCATTTCAAAACTTTAAATTTCTTCTGGTGAAGCCATTATTTTGTTGATTTGGATGTATGCTTGGGGTCATTGTTGTGCTGAAAGGTGAAATTCCTTTTCATCTTCAGCTTTCTAGCAGATTCCTGAAGGTCTTGGGCCAAAAGTGACTGATATTTGGAACTGTTCATAATTCCTTCCATCTTGACTAAAGCCCAAGTTCCAGCTGAAGAAAAACAACCCCAAAGTATGATACTGCCACTACCATGTTTCACCTTAGGGACAGTGTTCTTTTGGTGATACAAAGTAGTTTTTGCACCAAATGTACCTTTTGGAATTGTGGCCAAAAAGTTCAACCTTGGTCTCACCAGACCACAACACATTTTCCCACATGCTTTTGGGATACCTGATGTATTGTTTTGCAAATTTTAGCTGGGCCTGGATGTTTTTCTGTGTAAGACAAGGCTTCCATCTTGCAACCCTACCCCATAGTCCAGACATATGGAGAATACAGGAAATTGTTGTCACATGTAATACACAACCAGTACTTGCCAGAAATTCCTGCACCTCCTTCAGTGTTGCTGTAGGTCACTTGGCAGACCAGTTTTCATCTAATCTTTTCATCAATTTTGGAGGGATGTCCAGTTCTTTGCAACATCACTGTTGTCCCATATTTTCTCCATTTTTTGACGACTGTCTTCACTGTGTTCCATAGTATATCCAATGCTGTGGAAATTTTTTTGTATCCTTCTCCTGACTGACACCTTTCAACAATGAGACCCCTTTGATGCTTTGTAAGCTCTCTGCGAACCATGGCTTTTGCTGTAGCAGGCAACTGAGTACATGTCAAGAGAAACCTACTAGGACAGCTAAACTTTATTTGGGGTTAATCGGAATCTCTTTACTTGATGGCAGGTGTGTACTCAAGAAGACCAAATGCTGTAATTAAATCAAAAGGTGCTTCAACAAACTACTACTTTTTATATCCACTGTACACAGCTATTACCCACTTCTAGAGGGACATCCGGTGGAGGTTGGACAGCTAAAGAATCCAGTCAAGATTTCTTGGCCTCCTTCTTACCTAGCAGGAGTATCTTAGGGTTAAAGGACTCTGTCATGGTACCCTGGACTACCTGCTCAAGTCATTGGTTTTCAAGATAAATGTCCAGAAAAGACAAATGGCTTCTGAGAGTCTTAAGCTCAAATACCTTACAGATACTGTAAGAGGTATGGTCACAGGAAGCACCCAAACAAGAAAGACTGTTCATGATGATCCTTTTGGAGTCTGCCTCCCACACTGACATCTTCCCTTGTTGGAAGACATGAACTCTAGTTAGCAAAATGAAATACAAGACCAAGAAAAGAAAAAAAATACAATGGGGCACTTACCTGGCAGCTAAGTATTCAGCACAACAACAAGGCATTCAGACCAACTAGCAATAATAGTGTTTGAACAACTAGCAGCAAAGAAGTGCAAGGTAGCTGCATACATATGTTGCTTTTATGCTTTATGTTATTGTGCAGGGAGCACAGGTGTTTTGTACGGCACATACAAGACCATTAAGCTTTGCTATACTGGCTGAGCATTGGGATGCTCTGGACAAGAGATGCCTTCTGTTTAGAATACTGCAGCAAACTTGTATAGAAGGACATCAGTTATTTTGACAGCTGTCAAAACTGCTGTCAAATGCCATGGTTTGATAGTCCCTTTGAAAGCTGTTAAAACAGCTGTCAAATACCATAGTTTCTTGGGCAGTTCAAAAAAAAATTAGAAAACCATGATCAGTTCCCAGTCTAAGCAGTGCCAAGCAATACACAAACGTTTTTCTAACTTACCAGTTGCAATAAAGTGCAATACAAATATCATAGCTCCACTAGCATCCCCCCAAAAAAAGATCACAGCTGTGGTCAAATTTGTACACTTTCTGTACAGTGCTTACTATTACAAACATCACTAGGTGGTAACATGTATATTCAACGTCATACAATAAAATTAGAAATAGCTCTAGACCAGACAAACAAATGCTATAACAATCAAACTCTGCCTTTTAGAATAATTTTAAATTACCAAATCTTTCTTCGCTGTTGCTATGAAAGGCAATAAAAAATGTCTCATTATATTAAACATACACATAGTTCCACAACCACATACATGATGCGCAGTCTGTATAATCCGCAGAAAAAAAAATATCCAGCACTCCTATTAATCAGTCATTATCCAAATTTTTTTTTTTTACTGAAAACTGTGGAAGGGAACGCCAAAAAGAAACTGACAAACTCGTTTTCCGGTAGCATTTTCAATGTAACCTAAAGAAAGTAGTTCATTAGTGCTTAAATGGCAAACTAGCTATTGCACGTAACCGACATCTCCTATCGCATCTACTATGCATAATATACATAGAAGAAATCAAAAATGTTGTATTCTTGAAATACATAAGATAAAACACACTTTTAGTTACACATATTTATACCTCTGTAAAAAAGCTTCGTTAAACATAATATTGATCAGCAAATGCTGGAGGTATGATGGGAATGACATCAGCAAATGCTGGAGGTATGATGGGAATGAGGCAGGTAATTGGGAGTGTGTGTTTTAGGAGTGTAAAGAGTTGGCAGACTTTAAAAATTCACTACAGAGTAATTTGCCAGACATGTTGGGGAAGCAAACAGTTGTAACTAAGAAAATGTTTTTCTGAGACGGATATAAGATCTGAATTGCCTAGACATGCTAAGGCCTTACTGAGTTTAGTGCTACCAACTGACAAAAAAAGCAAATAACACAAAATGGAAACGACAATCTAAACTGACTGTAACTCTAGTACTGAGTATTGTAAATGGGATAAAAGAACTGGGTTGGGAGGGTGGCCTAATGGTTAAGGTGTTTGCCTTACAAACACAAGGTGCAGGGTTCAAGTCTCACAAGGGATAATTGGCTAGGCTTAAAATGGCTCGCATGGGCAATTAGCTTAGTACTAATCTATGAACATTCAGGACTGTTTAGAAAAGGGAAATAACAAATTGCATAGAAATGGCAGGAACAGAGCAACGTATGTAATATTAAAATGAATGATTGTTAAAAAGAATCCAGACATGTATACTGCATGAAAACGATGACAATACCACTATAGTTTGTTTTCTGTTCTGATATTGTATGTGTACCCATGTTGTTTCAATTATGATTTCATAAAGAAGTTAAAAATACATAGCAACTTTAATGTGAAGTGAATGTTGTTGTTTGTCTTTTCGGCTTTTCCCAGTTAGAGGTCGTTACAGCAGAACTCCGGTCCGCTAATGATTGGCTGTAGATTTTTTTATGGTGCTGAGTTGCCAGCCCAACGCCCAACCTTCAGCGAATGCACGCTCATTCACGCATTTCTTTCGGAGGCCACTCGACCCCGGGGAGGACATGCAGACTCCACACAGAAGGCACTCCAGCCGTGAATCGAACAGAGAACCTCTTGCTGTGAGGCAAGAACGCTACCATGAATACAACTACATAATATAATAATTTTGTATTACTGACCTACTAATGAAAAACAACTCAAAATAGTGACATCAAGACACGTTGTTAGTATACATTGCCAACAGTTCCCCATCAACTGCATTCCCCAGCACACGCTCTCTATATGAATTACTATTGCTACTTTCAAATGTAACTTTTATAGAGAACATCACACAGCATAATGAATGTTTTAAGGAACAAAATATAAAATAAAAATACAACAGAGCTATATAGTTATTCCCCAAGGTCGTGTAAACTTGTTGTTGATATACTTTAAGATGGGGGGGGTAGCACCTGAAAAAATAATGTTTTCTATTATTGTTAAAGCTGATAAGTGTGTGTGCTGATTTTTGTTTTAAATTGTGGTTCACTGTAATTTTGTCTGTAGAACTCCTATGAATCTCCTTCATTATTTAAAAAGGGAAAGCACTGACAAACTTGTAAAAGAGAAGTGTTCAACTCATGGTCATATGCAGTCACTTTGTGCATTAAAAAGAAGTAAGCTAGAGATAAGGAGATTAAATCTTTGTGAACAAATTGTGCAAAAACAAAATGAGCAATGTTCATATTTGAAATATATCAAATAAACACATGCAGAAATATTTAGTTTGATTTGTGGTTAGTTTGAACCTACATGAACTGAGGAGGGCTACCAGCCACAATTCTGAGCTGACATACCTAACTACCAGAGGCTTCTGAGTTTCCCAAAAACTATAAGTTGCCTTTTTTTTTTTTTGATTATACTATTTACTACACTTTTATTGTATTCCACGTATTTAATACTGTATTTTAATACTGTAAACTTAACTGCACTGTTTGTACTGTATGTCTGCCTTACTGTGCCTGTTAAATCGTATTTTGTTGCTGTCTTCAATATTTGCAAAGCCTTTTTTGCTATTTTCACTGTTTGCAAAGTAATTGCAAACAGTGAAAAGTAGCAACAAAGCATCTGTTCCAGTTTGCTCTGTTTTCCCACCAAGCAGTGTTTTTAATAACTGGTTAGCTGTTTAAAATATTCTTTAGTGTCTCCCTGCTTTTCTTCCTGCTATTTAAAACATTTTTGGTGTCTCACTGCTGTTTTTCTGCTATTTAAAATATATATTTTTAGTGCTTCCCACCTAAATTAGTGTGACCAGTAGCTGTAGCATAGTCCAGATACAGGTTTGCTGCATCTGGGTCTGTTTGTATGTGACTGCTGTAGCCTGAGCACATTTTCCAAGCAATCTTTGATTGGAAGGGGCCCTTCTGCACCCTTGTGAGAGATGTGTGCTGATTGGAACCTGTCTGGTGAAAGTTCATTGGTCTATGGCTTGGAGTAAGACCCTCATTGGTTCTTCTGAGTTTTTTTTTTACGTTTTTAGCTTCCAGTATTTAAGCCCTGCACTTAGTTTCTGCTCATTACGCAGAACTGCACACTGCCGCACAATTGTGCACCATAACCACATAAACAAGTTCAACAATTTTTCCCTTAGATACAGCTGTAGTACATTAGTGTAGTCCTCATCTTTAGTAAATCTCCGGTCTAAGTATTGCTAGTGAGCTGTGACCTATTAAACCACCAGCCAAAACCCCCATCAGAAACACCCATCTACAATGCACCTCCTAGATCAGTCCTGAAATCACCCCCTTCGTGATAGCAGTTCTTCAGACCTAACCTAAAGGACAGTTGGGCTACCCTTGTTTCTCCTGCCAGCCTTGTTAACTTGAGTCTCCTGAGGTAGTGTAGCAACTCTCTCATGTACACAGACATCCCTCTACTAACAAGGCACTCTAGTACAGAGGGTGAGAGATATGTCTACACCAAGAATCTTAGCCCTGCTCTCTCGTACTTGAAACAGTAATACACTGAACAGGTTGTCAACTCTCCCACCACTAGTCATGCACACAGTATGCATCCAACACATAAATCAACATAAGCAGGGGTTCTCTCAAAAAAACTTACAGGAACACCAGAGACCTCCAAAACAAAAGACTGCTACATCTAACAGTTCCCACAGCACCCAAGACACATAGCAACACTGGTGTCTCACCTACAAAGCCCTTAAGGCGTAACACACAAAAACAAAATGTTCTTGTCATTAGAGTCTCCTTAGTGAGACACACAGTTGTCCAACTCACCAGGTTAGATTAGGAGAAAGTCAGTCGGCTGCCTGTCTGGTGCTAGGATTCGTCAGATCACACATGCACTCAGGTCTCTCAGCAACAAAGTACCATTATGACTCTGTCATAGCTCATGTTGGAGTGAACGACCAGAGATGTACCTCACTGGACTATATGAAGAGACATGATTTTGCTCTCTCAGTATGTGTCCCAGGCAGGTATGTCCCTAGCGTTGAGCAGCGTATTACCCTCCCCTAGAATCATGCCACAATATAAATGAAAAATTAATGACTTCACTAACTAGCTTAGTTTTTGGCGTCATTCAAAGGGGATCCAGTTTCTGTCAGCTGGGATGACATGGTCAACAAACCTTACTGCTTTGCCAGAGACAGTTTGCACCTGGCACCACTAGGCTTTCAGCTGCTGGCAAAGTCTCTTGCCTCTGCCATAGTGTCTTTTTTAGTCAATGTCTCAAAAACAATATTACCGATGTGAAAATTGCCAACCATAAGAAAGTAAGTGTTATGCTGCTAAACGCTAGGAGCTTAAACCAAAACCTGTACACCCTGGAAGCACTTATATCACTGGAGGATGCAGATGTCTGTGCAGTCACAGAAACCTCCTGAGAGAGTACCCCAGTCTTGCAAGGGAACAATGTCTCCACACCTTCAGACTGCGAAACAAATGTGTGAGAATCAAATGAGGCAGTTTTTTCTATCTATATTAGGAATAACTTCACCTCCGGACTAGTTAGACTGGACAATTCCATGGATTTACTCCAAGTTCAGATTACTGTGGGCAAGACCCTGACTCAAGTCATAGATCTCCCTCCATGGATCATGATGTGCACAACGCCTACTCGACCAAACTGAAGTTAATCCAAATACTGCCAATCACTCTGCTCATGAGGGATTTCAATTATCCCACCATCAACTGGGAAACCTACTCTAGCCCTAACTCACTAGCACAAATATTCCTTGACTTTGTTAACTGAAATGGCCTGGAACAAATTCTTCAAACCCCAAGAGGAACAAACATACCAGATCTGGTCCTCACTAACATGACACACAGATGCACCACTGCGCACCACTGCAATTGTCGGACCCTTATCAGTCAAATCTGACCACAAATCAGTCGCCTTCGAACTGGAACGAACACCAGAACTCATAAAGGGTGAAGTCAGACCAAAAAAAGTACAGTTGTGTTCACTTACCATAAATGTAGATGTTAGAGTGTATTCACTGTTGCAGGCATCACATTTGGTTTATCTGCTTGCAGTAGCCCTCAGTCGGCTTGATTAACAAAGTCTTGGGCCCTGCGGTTGCTGTCTCATCTTCCGTGACGTCAGGTAATCAGGGGTATAAAGCATGCAGCCAATGCCATTACATCACTTTTTCTTGCCCCAGATGTCAGGTGCTCCCCTAATGGGAAGCAATTAAATAAATAAATAAATATATATATATATATATATATATATATATATATATATATATATACACACCCACACACACAATGGTATACCTCCAACAATAAAGCAAATACACCCAAAAAGCTTTTAAGCATAGTAAAGGAGAGTAGAGGTACAGCCAAAAGAAGTCAGGGGGCTGGAGGGAGGGTAACCAGGACTGCAACAGTGAATACACTCGAACATCTACATTTATGGTAAGTGTACACAACTGTACTATGCTCTTCGTGTTTCACTGTTGCAGTCATCACATTTGGGTAGATTCCCAAATCTAAGAATGGGAGGAGGAATTTAGATAGCATTAGGACCAGCTATAAGGCCCTACAAGACTGCAGTGGCAAAGTCAGCTCTGGATTTAGAGAAAATTGGCAAATGGCAATGCTTTGAGAAGGTATGTACAGAACTCCAGGTAGCAGCTTATAGGATGTCTCTGGTAGGGACACCCCTAAGAAAGGCTGCAGAGGTAGATGCAGCCCTGGTTGAATGGGGTCTAATCCCCTGTGGGATAGGTTTTCCATGGTGCTTACAGCAGAAATAAATGCAACGGCCTATCCATTTAGAAATGGTTTGTTTTGAAATAGCCTTCCCCTCTGCCCCTGCAGCAAATGCCATAAGCAGTTGTTCAGATTTCCTCTGAGGTTTAATCCTGTCCAAGCAAAGTCTAAGTTGTCTGTGCAGTATCCATTCCCCTTTGTTCTGTGGATTAGAAAAGAAGGTTGGCAAATGAATGGATTGATTAAAAGCCACACTGGATACCACCTTGGGCATGAAGGAGGGATTGGTCCTGAGGGACACCCTGTCCACATAAAAAATGATGAAAGGCTACACTGCCATAAAGGCCTGTAATTCAGATACCCTTCTTGCTGAAGTGATTGCTAAAAGGAAAACTGTTTTCCAAGAAAGGAATTTTAACTATGCACTTGCAGCTGGCTCAAAAGGAGGCAGAGTGAGTTTTTCCAATACAAAGTTAAGGTCCCAGGCTGGAGTTGGGGCTCTTCTGGGTTGTCTTAAGTTTTTCGCCCTCTGAGAAACTGCTTGAGCAGTGGGTGAGAAAAGAGGGGTGGTTCTGTGTTGTAATGAGCTGAAATGGCTGAGGCGTGAATTTTGATGGAGGAAAAGGAAAGGCCCTTGCGAAGCATCTCCGTTAAGTACTGAAGAATCCGAGGTAAATCTGGTGCTGCAGTGGCCATCCCCTGAGTTTGGTTCCAGGCACAGAATCTTTTCCATTTTTCAGCATAAGATTTTCTAGTACTAGGCCTCCTTGCCTCCAAACTGACATTCAACACTTGTTTACTGAGGGATGGTAACGGGGACATTAGGTAATTAGCCAGGCTGCCAGGTTCAGGGTTTGAAGCTGGGGGTGCAGAATCTGGCTGAAGCTGGGGGTGCAGAATCTAACTCCCCTGCTGTGACAGCAGGGTAGGGGTCTGAGGCAGGTGCCATGGAGCGAGCTGTAACATACTGTGCAAGAGGGGGTACCAGTTCTGGCCGTGGCCAGTCTGGTGCAATCAGTATCATCCTTGGTTTGTCCTGTTTGATCTTTAGTAGTACTTTGGAGAGGAGAGGCAGAGGAGGAAAGGCATAAACTGATAGATTTTTCCAGCTGAAGGACAGAGCATCCACTTTCCAAGCTTGTTTATGGGGAGTCCTTATGCAGAATTTGTCCAATTGGTAGTTCTGGGGGGTGGCAAACAAGTCTATATCTGGGTTCCCCCATTTGTTTATCAACATGTTGAAAGTCTTTGGTTCCAGTTTCCACTCGTGAGTCCATTACATTTCTGCTTAGTTCGTCTGCCAGTGTATTTAGTTTTCCTGGCAGGAACTCAGCCTGTAGATGCACTTGGTAGCTCAAGGCTGTATTCTACAGAGCCATGGCTAGTCTGCAGAGGGGGTAGGAATGGGTACCTCCCTGCTTGTTTATGTACCACAACAGTGGTGTTGTCCATCTTTACCATTAACTGTCCTGGAAGAATGTGGTCCTTGAAGGCTGTCAGAGCACTTGTACAGCTAACATTTCTTTTTGATTGATATGCAGGTGCATTTGACTTGGGTTCCATTTGCCCTGAATGCACTTCCCTGCCAGGTGAGCCCCCCATGCAGAGTCTGATGCATCTGTTGTTAGGGTTTGGACGGCAGGGGGTAGAGTGAATGGTAGTCCCTTGTTTTGGTGGCAGGCCTCTGCCCACCAAAGGAATTCTAACTGCAGGCAAGGTATGATAGGAATCATTGCTTCTAGATCCTGACAATGTTGGCACCATAGGCTTTTTAGATACCATTGTAGTTTCCTCATATGCAGCCTTGCATATGGAATTATTAGAATGCACGAGGCCATGAACCCCAAGGCTTGCAGTATTTGCCTTGCAGACAGCAGGGTTTTGGTGGCCACTAGTTTGAAGTAAGTTGTCAAATGAATTTGTTTCCCTAGCGTGAGGAAAGCCATCTAGGACATTGCGTTCAAGCTTGCTCCCAGGAATATAATTTGTTGACAGGGCATCAGCTGCGATTTCTTTTCATTTATGGTGTACCCCAGACAAGTTAGCTCTTTTTGTACAAATGCCAGATGATTCAAAAGTATGTCCTGGCATGGGTATATTTGAATATTTCTTTGCCTGCAAAATGCAATGACTGGAGCTAGGGACTTTGTGAATACCCTGGGCACAGTAGGTAAGCCAAAGGGCAGTACAGAGAACTGATAATTCATGCAGCCTGCTTTGAAGCGTAGGTATCTTCTGCGAGATTCCCCGGTTGGGATGTGCAGGTAAGCTTAGGTAAGCTTCCTTTAAATCCAGTGTTGCAAACCAGGCATCTTTGCCTATCATGGGGAGCAACTGGTGAAGAGTTAGCATCTTGAACTTTGGAATCACCAAAAAGGTGTTCAGGATACAAAGGTCCAGGATAGGGTGCCATGAGTTGTCTTTTCTGGGTACCAGGAAAAGTCTTGAATAGAAACCTTGTCCCTTTTCCTCTTCTGGTACAGTCTGAATAGCCTCTAATCTTAAGAGAGAGTACTTGCTTTTGAGCCTCTGCCCACTGATTTGGGGGTAGATCTGGCCAACCATTTGGGGTTGGTAACGTGTGGAAGGGAAATCTGTATCATTGGGAAACTATGTTTAAAACCCATTTGTCCTGGGTAATGAGTTCCAAGTTCTTTGCTTGTAGAGCAATCTTTCCCCCTAAAGGAACAGTCAGTTGAGAAGTGCTTGGAAGTTTTAAAGTTAAGTCATTGAGCCAGTTTGCCATAGGGAGAGTCTTACTACTCCCCGATTTGGAAGTGGGAGCCCCCCACTGCTTAGTCCTGTGTGTACCCTGGGACTGAGGCCTGGTTGTTCTACTGGTTCTGGGTTTGAACTGAGAAGGCCTGGAAGAGGCTGGAAAGGACCAATTTTTTGAGGGCCAATGCTTACTAAATCTTGGAGGCTGCACTTTTAAGAAATCTTTTAACAGTTTGCATAGATTTAGCTTTTTCCTCCACCTTTTTAAGAACTTCTTCTGCTTTGTTGCCAAACAGGCGTTCCTGATTTGAGGGAGCATTCAGTAATTTAGTTTTAACATGATCTGGCAAAGATTACTCCTTAAGCCAAGCATGCCTTCTAATTACAGACCCGATGACAGCAGCCCTGCAAGATCCCTCTAGTGAATCAAAACCACATTGAAAAGTATGTTTTCCAATTTGTTCAGCAGAATGCATTAAATCCTGTAAATCCTTATTTTCAGCACAATCAGGAATCAACATAATTTTCTGTTTAAGCAATCCAATAATATGCTGCTGATACTTTTAACATATGAAACTGGCAATTTAAGGCCCTGATGGCCAAGGTTGCAGAGGTGTATACCTTCTTACCCCATCTATCCAGGACCCTGGAATCTCTATCAGAGGGGGTGGGATTTTTGGCAGTAGTAGCCTTAATGCACTTGGGTCCCTGTGAAATGGTCGCAGGATCCGCAGTAGGATTTTTAAAAAGAAACTTGTGAGAATCAGGAACCCTGTAAAATCTATCAGGTTTTCTGGGAGCAGGAAGTAAAGAGTCAGGAGCCAAGCTAGATTCTGAAAAGGCATCATCAACAATGTCCAGTACAGGAGGGATAGCTAAAGGCCTGTGTTGGGGCAGGAGTAAGAAATCGCTAAGCCTCTTTTTAGAATCAAAGAAATCATTGCTTTCCCAGTGAAAATGTTCCCTAAGAGCATGCAAGGATTCACCAAAAGAAAAATCCTCTGGGGGAGAAGCAGAGGGAATAGAGTCCTCTGCATCAGAATCCTCATAGGTGGATAAGGGTAAATCCTGGTCATCAGAGGAAACAGAAATTTCAGAATCCTGGTCAGAAGAATCATAAGCATGTTCAGTCCTAGGTCTCAGAGGGGGAAGGCTGGCTTCCCCTGATTAAAGTAATAAGATCTTCAGACATTCTTATCATTTGTTTTTTAGGCAAAGAGACCTGACCATGTGGTCTGGTCGTCGGTTTCCTAGGCATGGTTCGAGTTTTAAGCCTTGAAGAAGTAGATGGCATCAGTTTAATATGCAAGTCAGTAGGCCTGAATACACCTTCAGAGGCCGGTGCCTGCACAGTGGCTCCGGACCCATCCAAGGTAGAGACATCCGCAGGTTCCAAAGTTGAAGCATCTCGCGGCATACCAGACTCCGAATGGGTCTCAGTAGAGGCCTGCAAATCTGAAGTAGCAGGTATCAGGGGCTGTGAAAGTACCTCACTGAGTACCAGCGAACTAGCTTAGGAGAAGTATCGTCAGCAGCTTTGGACCTAGGCAGTCTCTGTCTTTATCTTTGCGTTTTTTCGGAATGTTGGTAGTCGGGTGACTTACCGATGACGTATCTGAATAACTGAACCAAGCACCAAAATATTTATAAGTGAAAATATACTGACGACGAATAGTTTGCGGTTTAAATAAGGCACAAAACCAATAGTGAGGTACATCGTGGTCAGGGCCTAGGCAAGGAATACAGTACGAA
Source organism: Protopterus annectens (assembly GCF_019279795.1). Classification (NCBI taxonomy): domain Eukaryota; kingdom Metazoa; phylum Chordata; order Ceratodontiformes; family Protopteridae; genus Protopterus; species Protopterus annectens. Next base: position 1,664,562,280 of record NC_056737.1, read on the forward strand.
TGAGTATCTTTATGAGGTATTTGCTTTCCACAAGAAATACAATTATTGACTTTTACTGACATCGGTTTAGAGCAAGAAAAAGTTTCCCCAACAGGGTACTTAGCTTTAGTTGAAGACTTCGGTTCTGAAACTCGAAAATGAAAATTTCAGGAGTTGGCCGACCGGCACTTGCGAACTGCTTCTGCTTTGGGCACTGCACGGCAAGAAAGACCGATGTAATAGTGTCGGCTGCATGCTTTATACCCGTGACTACCTGACGTTACGGAAGATGAGACAGCAACTGGCGCAGGACCCAAGACTTTGTTAATCAGGCCGACTGAGGGCTACTGCAAGCAGATAACCCAAATGTGAAGACTGCAACAGTGAAACACAAAGAACATCTTCACCAAAGCAAACTATACCCTCCTAGGGGAAGGTATAAATTCATTCAAAGGCCACCCCACCTGGAAGTGGTAACTACAATAAAGCCCTGTACAATCACTTGTATAAGTGTATAGACAACTGTTCCAGACAGAATCAAAGCCAGAGCCCCCAAGTAAAACAAGCTGCCCTGGTGGACATCCAGCATCAGCAAACTTTACAACAAATACAAAACGTTGCTGTCTAGTAAAACTAAAGGGGAGGCCCAACAATGGAAAAGGACCCTCCTCGGCCTCAACAGGCAAATAAGACAACATGTCAAATCCTCTAAGGGTACCTTTGAGAAAAACTTAGCAATCACAGCCAAGGATAACCATAAGGCCTTTTACAGCTACATACATAGCCTAAAAGGTAGGACCCAAGCATTTGCCAAACTAGTGACCAACTGCATCACATATACTGATCCCGCAGAGATAGCAAACCTGCTAGTAGACAGATTTGTCGAAAATTTCACTCCCTTATCCCCTCCAAACATATCACAAACCTTACCAACTCCCCTGACCCTATATATCCAAACAGCAGATCATTAAAGCCTTGTGTAAGCAAAAACCCAGTCTCGATTGGACCAGACAGCATCCTAGACTGTCTCCTATACAAACTAAAACATGAACTAGCATCACCATTAAGTACTTTGTTCAATCACAGCCTAACCACAGGCTTTATTCCTGCTGAATGGAGAACAGAAACAAACAGTTATTCACCTCCACAGAAATGGCTTAGCAACAGACACAGGAAATTACAGACCCATAAGTCTGACCAGCATCATCTGTAAAGCCATGGAATGCATCATCATGGACCTCAAATAAAAACATAGGTGACCTCCAAACCCTGGATCAGAGCCAATTCGGCTTTGTCAAGGGCAGATCCTGCCTGCTAAACCTGGTGGATTTCTTCAAAAAATTTGACCAAGGCATTGATGAGACCAAATCTGTGCACACAGCATACCTCAATTTAGAAAGGCCTTTGACACAATCCCACACTCCGGCATTACTGATAAACTTAGCAAACTGAATGTAACCCCCTGTTGTTGTAAGATGGGTTGCCAACTGGCTCACTAAACAGTCACACACTATCAAAGTGGGTGACTCCACATCAACCAGCAGACCTGTCACCAGCAGGGTGCCACAAGGTCAGTGCTGGACCCCCTACTGTTTGGTATATATTTCTCAGAAGTACAAGCCAAAACTAAGGGGCTGGGGCTGACCAAGTTTGAGGACGACTGCAAACTGGGTGCAATTGCCGACTCCCCAAATGATGTCAGTATACTTCAGTAAGGTCTTACCCAGACCAACGACTAGTGTCTTAGTTATGGTCTCAAACTGAATACAAAGAATGCATCATCATTCCCTTCGGCAAAAAACAATGTCCCTTTACATTATCAAAGTAACAATACCCTATGCACCTACGAAGTGGTAGGAGATCTGGGATCACAAGTAGACTGCAACCTTAACTTTGACCGCCATCTGTCTACTGCAGTTAAGAAGGTTTTCTATGTAGCACACTTGGATTAGCAAAGGCATCACCTCTAGAGCAAAGGAGGTTATAACCACTCTATACTAGTCACTAATCAGGACCATAATTTAGTTTAATGCCCCTTTCGGCACGTACCGTACAAAGCACCTGCAGCAACTGGAGAGACCTCAGAGGTTTCCAACTAAGAAGATAAAGGGACTCCAGCACATGCCTTACACAGACTAACTAAAGTCCCTATCACTATACTCAGTATCATATAGACTTCTTAGGGGAGACTTGTCTAGTTTAGAGAGCAATCTCCAACCCAAACCGAATGAATTTGCTGCACTTCCGTAAATCAAATGTGACTAGAGCTACCTGTTCCGGGGACCTAAATATGGCATGTAAACAAACAGGACATGCTGGAAGGACACATTTTCATCTCAGTGACTGCTGCTTCTTTAGAATAGGCTGCCACTTCATATGAAGCAGAGCACCTCTAGGACACTGTTCAAAAGGAACCTCGATGAGTGGATGGAGCACAGTAAATTCTTACCGGGGATAGTGCCCACAACCTTCCTGGACATGGGCAGACATTACTAAATACAATCCTAGGTACTGACTAGAGGATCTATGGTACTACATTGGGATGAAATGACTAGGCTTGAAATGACATCCAGTTTGATAGCCTAGTAGCTTCGTATGATCCTATGATCCTAAATGTTTCAAAAAGTCAGAGAACCACCCCTTACAGAGCATTCCTTCTCTTATTTTTTGATGCTAGGGAAGATGTTCTACTTTACATCTGACAAATTAACATTTACTAGGTATGTAGATGATACCTTTCTGATGACCAAGAGTGAAGAACTGAAAAGTCTATAATGAAGGTGAAAGCTGAAAGTACAGTAGATGGTTGGATATGCTACATCAAAAGAACTACAATGATGTCATCTTGCCCTACTAATGCTTTGCAAAATGGTGGGGGAATAAGCAGAAGGAGTGACAGCTTTTATTTTCCTTGGCTCAAAGTTCTCTACAGACAGATACTGCAGCCATGAAATGCTTCTTTCTCGGAAAGCTATAGCAAATCTGGATAAGATTTTAAAGGGCAAAGTCATCACATTGTCAAAGTTATGGCTTTCCCAGTAATAACATATGGCTGAGAGAGATGCACTATAATTAAGGCTGTGCGCTAGAAAAAAATCAATGCTTTTGAACTGTGGTGCTGGAGAAAATTTTTTTGAGAATTCTGCAGACTGCAAGAAGATGATCAAATCGCTCAGTAATTAAGGAAATCACTTGAAGGTCTGACAGTAAAACTAAAACACTTTTGTGCACACAGTGCAAAACCAAGATTCACCAGAGAAGACGCAGACGCTGGTGAAAGATTGAAGGAAAAAAGAAGATAATTGCAGAGTTCAAGATGGACAGAGAGCACTGCTGAAGTAACAGAATGAATTTGCAAGTACTTAAAGTAGCTGTTGATAGACAGGGCTGGTGTGCAAAAAGTAACTGTGGTCAGAAAGTCAGACTTGTTACAAAACCAGCAGCAAACATCCCCATCCTAACTCCGTAGCACTTAGAGGGAGTCCTGACTGCAACCCAAGCAGTCAGGGCTCAATCTGCTGCCCTGGCACTAGGGAATCTAGGCAGGGAGGAAGGGGGATGACATGGCATGGCCTGCTCAACTGTCCAAGGGAAATGGGGGGATTGCAGGTGTTCAGGCAGCACATGGGGGAAGTGCAATTTCCCTAGTGGAGACCAAGGAAACCAATTCCCGTGCCTCAGGGTTGGGGTGGGGCTGCAGGCAACATCCCTTATGGAAGTGAGGGACAACCAACATGGTCAACCAACTGCACAGCTCCCTTCCCCTGCTTATACCAGATCTGTGTATGGAGATAGTTTTTACCTGATGTTGCCCTCTCAGGGCTACCTCAATAGATACATGAATCAGACCTCTATTTGATCCTTGTCGAGGTGATGCGGACCAAACGGGCTGATCAGCTGGGAAGGGTTTTATGCGAGTGGATGACAGACAGCAGTGTTAGTAGTATAAATGGAATGTATGCAAAATAAAGGTCAACACACATACATACGCCAATGACATGTAATAATATGTTAAAATATAAAACAGGACAAAATAATGAATACAGCAAGTTGTGCACATGGATCTGAAAAAACTACAATGGGTAACAAACAACTAGAATTAAAACATGGACAGATTGCAAGCATTAGCCTGAAAGAGTGCAAAAAAAAAAAAAAAAACTAACTAATTGGTAACACCTAGTCTTGGATACCAGTTGACAATTTCTTTCCTATTTCCTCATCAAATATTCATTTCAAGCTATTCTTCTTCTTCTTTCGGCTTTACCCGGTTAGGGGTCGCCACAGCGGATCATCTGTCTGCTCATGATTGGCAGTGGAGTTTTATGGTGTTGAGTTGCCAGCCCGGCGCCCAACCTTCCACAGAAGGCACACATGTGCACACACTCACACCTACGGTCAATTTAGAGTGTCCAATCCACCTACTGCATGTCTTTGGGATGTGGGAGGAAACCGGAGCACCCGGAGGAAACCCACGCGACCACAGGGAGGACATGCAGACTCCGCACAGAAGGCACCCCAGCCAAGAATCGAACTGGAGAACCTCTTGCTGTGAGGCGACAACACTAACCGCTGCACCACCGTGGCCGCCCATTAATTTCAAGCTATTATATACCAATATTTCTTTAAGGGAAATCCTAGCTTCTACATACAACTCCTTTGTAGACTGCCCAGACATTTTCAGTCACCAGTGTTGCCCAAAGTGTCTCTATTCCTACTTGTTTGAGTACTAGGCTTAATATCATTGGGCAGCACACTAGTGCAGCAGATAGTGTTGTAACCTCACAGCAAGAGGTTCCCTAGTTAGATTCTTGGATAGGATGCCTTCTGTGCAGAGTCTGCATGTCCTCCCTGTGTTTGCATGGATTTTCTCCGGGTGCTCCAGTTTCCTCTCATATTCCCAAGGCATCCAGTAGGTGGAATGGATGCTCTAAATTAGCCATAGGTGTAAGTGTGGTGTGGCACAACTACCGCAGCAGGGTGAGCCACCCGACATTGTAAGCATTACCTCTAGATGACTGTCATTGTTAACATGACACCCCAACCCCATCTGCAAAAAAAAGTGGGAAAAAAGGGTTGTGGATTGATAGACTAATTATCAACTTTCTTATTGTTGGTGACTAGGGTGCCATTACTGGGATGTTGCATTAAAAGGTAAAGACTGCTCTAATTTGAATATTTCCCTTTTTTCACACATATACATACTGTGAAGACTGGTAGAGAAGGGTGAAGGCTGCCAGCCTAGAATGTGAAGAGTGGTAGAGACGGGTGAAGGCTGCCAGCCTAGTCAAACAGAATTTGGTACATAATTCTATCATTTGTAAATACTGTGAAATGTTTGTTTGTGTCTTTCGGCTTTTCCCAGTTAGGGGTTGCCACAGCGGAAATCCGGTCCGCTAATGATTGGCAGTAGATTTTTACGTGCCGAGTTGCCATCCCTGACGCACAACCTTCAACGAAGGTATGCCCATTCACGCATGTCTCCCCACAGAAGACACTCTAGCTGAGAATCGAACAGGACAACGTCTAGCTGTGAGGCGACAATGCTAGCGCAGCACCACCACCACAGTAAATACTGTGAAATACTGTCACAAAAATGTGGCAACAGTGCTCTCTACTGACCTAGTAAAAGCATGTGTTGACCCTTTCATGTAGACAGTGGTGCCGAAAAGTATAGATGAAGAAATTCTTTCTATTGTGTTAACCAAGAGTTAAATTGTTAGATTTAAACATGCACATGTATTTTTATTGTTCTGTTCCTGACCAGCTGCAAGATAACAAAAGAGAGATGTTAAGAATGTAAATGTAGTTAATGTGTAGCCTGGGAACTCCAGGAAGTGTAAAAAGATAATGTAATGATTATCAGGACTGAAAATAGCAATTTAAACAGAGAGAGAATCAGAGATTATGAAGAATTTTTGTTTGACTATCCAACTCAGCACTGCCTTATGCTCTCTTTATGTAAGTAGTATGTTAGAACTGTGTTTTCTCCTAGAAGTAGCTAGGAATTAGAAAAGATTAGACCAAGTGTTTTTCTGTTATGTCAGAACTGTACTACTGATTTATTTTAAGTATTTCTGTGTGATCTCTGAACTTTTGACTAGCACTGTATAGTAGAAAGCATTGTCTTGTGGTTTTAATTATTTATTATTAAATAGTTTAAAACCTTTTAACTGTGGCTTGTTTGTGTAGAGATAATTTAAGCTCTTTAGGAGTACTTGTATGCCTTTGGTAAAACTGTACATAGCCACTCTAATAAGCCTTGACTGTAGTCACACTTACCAACTGGATAATAATATTGCACAGTTATAATTGGACACCCGTATAAGGGCCTTTGAGTAGCTGATAATTATTAGTGGGTGGTGGCAGCTGGTACTACCATATAGTCTAGGAAAAAAGGGGCAGAGCTGGAGAACCTGTGCCAGCCTTTCCCAGAAGTGTCTGTGTGGTTGTGTAAACTCTTACCTCAAAGTGTGTGCGTCAGCTACTTAGGCAGGGACACAAAGCACTGGTTGGATAGAGAGGGTACTGGAGATTTTAGCTTGCCCACTAGGCTGTGATCTGGACCCTATAGCTATTGCAGTGGGGAGTCTTATTGGGGACCTACAGAGCAAGGGAGCGACCAGCCCCGGACTGACTGTGATCTATGTGTGCTCTTAAGGGAGACTGCACTTTACTGTGTGTATTTGTTATCCTTTCCTCTCATATATGAGACACCCTCTCTGGTGTTAGTGGTGAGGATTGAGGCTCCTTGATTGCTGGGCCAGGGCACGGGGCATCACATATTAATTGGTGGCAGTGGTTGGGATATCCACCTCACATATTAATTGGTGGCAGTGGTTGGGATATCTACCTCACATATTAATTGGTGGCAGTGGTTGGGATATCTACCTCACATATTAATTGTTTGGCAGTGGTGGGATATCCACATCACATATTAATTAGTTGGCAAATACTAATTGGCTTGTAGTGGTGTGGGTAGAGTGAATCCTGTAGCTTGTGTACAGTGAGCTTTGAAGGTGTTTTGTACTCTGCATCAGAAAACAGCAACCAGGAGGACAATCAGACTGGCAGTGGAGATACAATTCCCTTGGAGAATGGACAGCTCAACCTTTCTGCAGTAGACTTAAAAATCCAGCTGGAGCTAAAGAGACTTGAGTTGGAGGCCAGGCATGTGGAATTAGAAGCAAATGAGAGACTGCGATGTTTGCAGGCTGAGGAGAATGAGAAAGTACAGTTTTGTACCTACCATAAATGTAGATGTTCGAGTGTTCACACTGCTGCAGTCATCACACTTGGGTTATCTTGCCATCAGGTGGTCCCGCAGTCGGCCAGAGTTCCAAAGTCTTGGTCCGGCGTCGGTTGCTGTCGCTTCTTCCCTGACGTCAGTGTGCCAGGGGTATACAAGATGCATCCGACGCCATTTTCTTCAGTTTTTCTTGCCCCAGATGTCAGGTGCCCCCAAGTGGGTAGGCAATACATATTGCTAATCAAAAATATACATATAAAATAAAAGCAATACCTTCAGTTAGCAGCAAATACACCCCAAAGGTTGTATAGGACAGAAAGGTATAGATATGTCCAGCTAGTTCAGAGGGGATGGAGGGAGGGTAACCTGGACTGCAGCAGTGTGAACACTCTAACATCTACATTTACGGTATGTACAAAACTGTACTATGTTCATCATGTTACACTGCTGCAGTCATCACACTTGGGTTGAATCCCAAAGCTAAGCTTGGGTAGCTGGTCTATAAAGAGTTAGGATTGGCTAAGAGGCCCTGCAGAACTGAAGTGGCAAATCCTCCTCTGGATTTAGAGTAAAGAGGCAGATGGTAATGCTTGGTGAAGGTGTGCACTGAACTCCAAGTTGCAGCCTCCAAAATTTCCTTGGTAGGTACTCCTCTGAGAAAGGCTGCTGAAGTGGCTGTTGCCCGGTGGAATGAGGCCTAATTTATTAGGGACTGATTTTTCATGCTGTGTGTAGCAGTACTGGATACAGTGTCCTATCCATTTGGATATAGTCTGCTTTGAGATAGCCTTGCCTTGTGATCCTGCAGCATATGCTACAAACAGTTGATCAGTTTTCCTGAAAGCTTTTGTTTTGTCCAAGTAGAAGAGTAGCTGCCTGTGTATGTCCAAAGAATGCAGAAGTTTATCCCCTTTATTTTGGGGGTTTGGATAAAAAGTAGGCAAATGGATGGTTTGTTTAAGAGCCACACTAGATACCACCTTTGGCATGAAGGTAGGGTTTGTCCTTAAAGATACCTTATCCTGATGAAAAAATTATAAAAGGTTCCACTGCCATTAATGCCTGTAGCTCGGAGACTCTTCGTGCTCAAGTTACTGCCAGGAGCAGAGCTGTTTTCCATGATAAAAATTTTAGATCGGCTGTATTGGCTGGCTCAAAAGGTGGTAAGGTCAGTTTTTCCAAAACGGGACTGAGGTCCCAAGTTGGTGTTGGTGCTCTCCAGGGCGGTCTTATGTTTTTAGCCCCTCTGAGGTACTGCTTTATCAAGGGATGAGAGAATAAAGGAGGATCCGTGTTGCAATGCACAAAAATGGCAGAGGCGTGAATCTTAATTGATAAAAAGGATAGGCCCCTGTCCAGCATCTCAGTTAAGTATTGTAAAATCTGAAGAATGTTTGGAACAAGAGGGTCAAAGCTGTGAGCAGAATCTCTTCCATTTTTCTGAGTAAGCTTTCCTGGTGCTAGGCCTCCTGGCCTCCAAAATGACATCCATAACAGCTTTAGAGAGGTGTTGCCTGTTTAGTATCTGCCATGCAGCCAGGTTCAGGGTTTTGAGCTGACCGTGCAGGATCTGATTGTTTTGTTGAGTTAGAAGGTGTGGAATTTGGGGCAAAATCCATGGTGGGCCCTGGGCCAAGTTCCTTAAGATAGGGTACCAGTGCTGGCGTGGCCAGTCTGGAGCAATCAGGATCATCTGTGGTTTTTCTTGTCTGGCTTTTAGGAGTACCTTTGAAAGGAGAGGCAGTGGTGGGAAGGCATAGACTTTTAGGTTTTTCCAGCTGAACAGAAAAGCATCCACTTTCCATGCTTGTTTGTGATAAGTCCTTGTGCAGAATTTTTGTAGTTGGCAATTCAGAGGGGAGGCAAAAAGATCCATGTCTGGGCATCCCCATTTTTGTGTTATCATGCTGAAGATTTGTGGGTTCAATTTCCATTCATGAGGGTCCATGATATTTCTGCTTAAGTAGTCTGCCAGATTATTTTTCTTTCCTGGCAGGAATTGTGCTTGCAGGTGAACTTGGTATGTTAGAGCTGTGTTCCACAAGGTCATGGCTTGCCTGCATAGGGGATAAGAGTGAGTGCCCCCTTGTTTGTTTATGTACCACATTACTGTGGTATTGTCTGTCTTTAGTAATAGCTGTCCTGGGTGTAGAAGGTCCTTGAAAGCTGTTAGGGCATTTTGAACAGCCAACATCTCTTTTTGATTGATGTGAAGATGCATCTGGTCTGTGGTCCACTTGCCCTGAATGCATGTTCCTGCCATGTGTGCTCCCCAGGCATAATCCGAAGCATCTGTTGTTAGAGTTTGCCTGGCTGTGGGTTGGGTAAAAGGCTGACCCTTGTTTAGGTGACATGCCTTTGCCCACCATCGAAACTCCTGCTGTAGGCAGGGAATTATTGGAATTACTGCTTCTAGACTGTGAGAATGTTGAGTCCAAACACTTTTTAGGTACCACTGTAATTTCCTCATATGCAGTCTGGCATATGGTATTAGTAGTATGCAGGATGCCATGAATCCCAGGGCCTGCAGAATTTTTCTTGCAGGGAGATGGGACGTTTTTGCCAGTAGTTGAAAATAGAGTTAGTTGCACTTGTTTGTCTGGTGTGAGGTAAGCCATCTGGGCCGTTGTATTTAAGCTGGCACCCAGGAATGTAATCTGTTGTGAGGGCACTAGTTTTGACTTCTTTTCGTTTACTGTGTACCCTAGAAAAATTAGCAACCTTTTCACAAACACCAGATGCTGTAGAAGAATGTCCTTTTTCTCTGCTTGAATGAGGCAGCAGTCGTCCAGGTATGGATATATCTGAATTCCTTTTTGTCTGCAAAATGCAATTACTGGTGCCAGGCACTTTGTGAAGACCCTGGGCGCAGTAGATAAGCCAAAGGGCAGTGCAGAGAATTGGTAGTGCATTGTACCAGCTTTGAATCGAAGTATCTTCTGCAATTTTGTCTGATAGGGACATGCAGGTATGCCTCTTTGAGGTCCAGAGTAACAAGCCAAGCCTTCTTACCCAGCATGGGTAGAAGCTGCTGTAATGTCAACATTTTGAATTTCGGAATATCCAGGTAAGTATTCAGAACTGAAAGGTCCAGTATAGGCCTCCAGGCCTTGTCCTTTCTGGGGACCAGGAAGAGTCTTGAGTAAAATCCTTGTCCTTGTTCCTGTTATGGTACTTTTTGTACAGCTCTCATGTCCATGAGGGCTGAAATTTGTTTTTGTGCCTCTGCCCATTGGTTTTGTGGCAGGTCTGGCATTCCTTTTAGCTTTGGTAAAGTATGGAAGTGGAATCTGTAACCTTGAGACACAATATTCAGGACCCATTTGTCTTGGGTGATTGTTTGCCAGTTTTGAGAAAAAAGTGCTAGTTTTCACCCTAAGGGGGCTTCCAGAAGGGACATGCTTGGCGTACGCAAGGGAAAGTCATTGTGACTGTTTCCTGTAAGGTTGAGACTTGTCCTCACCTCCTTTTGGGGTTGAGGTGCCCCACTGTCGTTGTCTGTTTGAGCCTTGGGGTTGAGATCTGGCTCTTGGGCGTCTGTATCTGCCTTTCTGTGGCCTGTCTGACACTGGAAAGGACCAATTTTTTGTTGGCCAATTTCTGCTAAACCGAGGTGGCTGTACCTGTAAGAAATCCTTGACTGTTTGCATAGATTTAGCTTTATCCTCCATTTTCTTTAACACCTCTTCTGCCTTAACACCAAACAAGGTATCATGTTGTAAAGGAGCATCCAATAACTTTGCCTTAACATCTTCAGGTAAACTCTGTTCTTTTAACCAAGCATGTCTTCGAATAACATAGCCTGTAACTGCGGCTCTACAAGACGCCTCTAAAGAATCAAAACCACATTGCAGAGTATGTTTTCTCCACCTGTTCAACTGCATGCAATAAATCCTGCATTTCTTTACAATCAGGAGCTTCTGAGCTAGCAAGCATTTTCTGTTTTAACTGAGCCATTAAATATTGTTGGTACTTAAGCATGTGAAACTGGCAATTTAAAGCTCTTACTGCTAAAGTTGTAGACGTGTATACTTTCTTCCCCCATCTATCCAAAGCTCTGGAATCTCTGTCAGAGGGTACTGGATTTTTTGCAATGGAGGCCTTAACCCCTTTTGGACCCTGGGAAATAGTTTCTGGATCAGTAGAAGGGTTTTTGTATAGAAACTTGTGAGACTCAGGGACTCTATAATACTGATCTGGCTTGGCTGGAGCAGGGGGCAAAGAGTCAGAAGATAAGCTGGATTCAGAGAACACATCATCCACAATGTCTAGTACAGGCGGAATAGCCAGGGGCCTGTGCTGTGGCAATAAGAGGAAATCCCTGAGCCTTTTCTTGGATTCTGAGTATTCCTGACTTTCCCAATGGAAATGTTCCCTCATGGTATGTAAAGTTTCCCCAAAAGAGTAATCCTCAGGAGGAGAGGCTGAAGGGATAGATTCCTCAGCATCAGAGTCCTCAAAAGGGGGGCAAGGAGTATCCCTGGTCTGAAGAGGAATCAGAGGAAATGGAAACCTGATCAGAGGAGTCATAGTCTGTATCCTGCCTAGGCCTTTTCTCAGGAGGGGGATGGGAACCCCTGATTAGAATAATAGGTTCATAGGTTCATACTAGGCTATCTGCCCTAGGGCATTTATAAGCCTAGCCAGAGTGTGTATGGCTTTCGCCACCCATTTTAAATTTATTTTGCTATGCCCTTTTTCGAGATTAGTATACTGTGCCTCTGTCTAACAGTGACACAGAAGTGATACCCGGGGTAAACCTACGATCTCCCATCCACTCATCAAGATTCCTCTTGAAGAGAGTCAATGAGGGACTCTGTCTAACCTGGACGGGGATTTTATTCCAGAGTGAAGGGAGCCTCTGGGTTATGAATCTGTCCCTCCCAGCATGTCCTATTTATTTCAGTGCTGAAGTTTAAGTCCCTCGAGCGCGTAGCTCGATGGGATTTGGATTTTCTGAGGTGCAGCATGTCCATTAATTCCGGGTTGGACATGGCTTTATACGTCAGGCACAGATCGCCTCTGAGCAGGCGGTATGCCACTGAGTAGAGCTGGAGTTTCTTTAACCGGGCAGCATACGGCATCTGTTTGAGCCCCTTGATCCTCTTGGTGAGGTACTTTTGGGGTCTTTCCAGTTGCTGCAGGTGTCTGGTAAGGTACATCCCAAAAGGGGCATTATACTCAATTATGGGCCTGATGAGGGATGAGTAAAGAGGCACGATGACCTCCCCTGATCCAGATGAGAATCTCTTCATGATTAGGTGGGCTATATAAAATGTTTTTCTAACCACTTTGGCCACGTGGTTGTCAAATGAGAGATTGCTATCAACTTGGGGTCTTCGGCCATTTTAAGCATCTGTTTCTTAGGCATGGAGGACTGTCCAGGAGAATGCTGTACTTGTTTCTTTGTCTTTAATGGTACCTTTGTCTTGGCTGTTGATTTAATGGTAAGTTGTGAAGGTCTGAAAACACCCTCAGAAGCCGGTGCCTTCTCAGCGGCTCCGGACCCATCTCAGGGATTAGTTTCCATAGGCCCAATACCTTGAGTTTCCAGAGGCCTAGTTGTCTCAATGTGGGAGTCAGAGGCGGCCTGTGGCTCTGAGGTAGCGGGTATCAGGGGCTGCGAAAGCGCCTCACTGAGAACCGGCGACTGGCCTAGAAGAGGTTTCGTCATCGGTTTTGGACCTTGGATGCCTGTCTTTATCCTTGTCTTTGCGGGTTTTTTTGGAATTGCGGTCGTCCGTTGATCCGACGGCATAGTATAATTGAACCTTCGGCCAAAGTAGTGCAAAGCAAAATCAAAACGTCTTTTTATAGTGTGTTTGTTAAATCTAGCACAAAACTGACAACTAGTGACGTCGTGATCAGGGCCTAGGCATGGAATACAGTAAGAGTGGAAGTCCTTATGAGGTATTTGCTTCCCACAAGAAATACAATTATTAACTTTTTCTGACATCGGTCTGAGGCAAGAAAAAAGTTTCCCCAATGGGGTACTTAGCTTTATTGAAGACTTCGGATCTGAAATTCAACTCTGAAAATCTCAGGAGTCGGCCGACCGGCACTTGTGACCTGCTTTTGTTTCAGGCACCGCGCGGCAAGAAAGACTGAAAAAAATGGCGTCGGATGCATCTTATATACCCCTGGCGCACTGACGTTAGGGAAGAAGCGACAGCAACTGACACCGGACCAAGACTTTGGAACTCTGGCCAACTGTGGGACCACCTGATGGCAGGATAACCCAAGTGTGATGACTGCAGTAGTGTAACATGATGAACATCTGTTACGTCTGCAAGCTGAGGAAAAAGAAAAGCAGAGGCACCATGAGAAGGAGATGCTGACTCTTCGTCAGAGTCATGGAGGTAATGAGGAAGGGAGTAACTGGACACCAGAAGCACAAAAGATCAGTAAATTTCTTCCACAGTTTAAAGAGAGGGATAATTTTGATAGTTTCATTCATATGTTTGAGAGGGTATGTAAACAGTATGAAGTTGACCAAGGGCTCTGGGTACGGTTCCTGACCCCCTTACTCCATGGTAAAGCTGTAACTGCATTAGCCAAAATGTCTGAAGTTGCATGTTTTGATTATACTGCTGTAAAGAAATGTCTTTTAGAACTGTTTAAGCTACCACCTGAAACATATAGGAAAACGTTTCATGAGCATAGACGCAAGGCAGATGAAAGTGTGTGTGAATATGTTGCTGAAATGAGCACTTATTTCCATAGGTGGGTGAGTGGATGTCAGGTCACCACTTTTGAAGGGCTGGCAGACCTTTTGGTGAAGGAACAAGCCATTGGCACTTTGCCGGAGGACATGAGGATCTGGTTAGCTGATAGACAATGTGCTACTTCAGATGAGTTGGGGAAGAAGAGAGACCTATACCTGGCAAGCAGGGCAGCCCTGCACAGGAAGGGGACCCCCAGTACTGCTCATGGGTCTAAAGGAACCCATGGTGGGCAGCACAGACTGCCCCAACAGAATTTGCCAGTAGCAGGGGAAGTCACTAGTCCAGGTACATGTCCAGGACCTAGGGTTAAATGTTTTGAATGCAACCAGTGGGGCCATGTGGCATACAGATATCCATGGAGGCAAGGTGGGGAACAAAAGATGAGGGAGCCAGTAAGTGGGAAAGACAAAATTCCAATAGTAGGTTGTCTTGAGACAACAGGGGTACTAAACTACCATCCTGCAGATGTCCTGAGAGGGAAGGATTTGAATGAAGCAGCACCATGTACTTATGCAGTTACATGCGGTCAGGCTAGGACACAAGCATGTGGGTCTGGGGGAGACCCAGACAGACTGCATACTTGCAGTCAGGACTGGTGAGGTACTTACTTTAGGGAGGGAGCTACTCTGTAGCAGTGAGACTGAATCTGAGCCATAGCTGCTTGTGGGTACTGATGTTCCCTTGGACAGAGTGACTGCAAAGGTACAGGCACGTAGCAGTACCCAGGCTGACAGTGAAGCACCACTGTCAGAGGATGCCAGACTTCCTGTGGAAGGGGAGCTGGGAAGGGTTACAAGGACAGAGATGAGACAGGCTCAGCTCTCAGACCCTACACTGCAAGACTTGAGGCAGGTAGCTAGGGAGGCACCTGATTCTCAAAGAAAGGGGGAGTCTGTATACTGGGACAAAGGGTTACTGTACAGAGAGTAGACCCCTGAGGGAGGGCTAGAAGGTGAGAGAGTACAGCAGTTGGTAATGCCTATAGCCTACCATCTTGGTGCTTCTAGCCATAGCCATGATATTTCCTTTACAGGTCATATGGGCATAAAACGTACAAAGAGGCGTATTATGCAGAACTTCTATAGACCTGAAATTTCTAGAGATGTACCAGGGTACTGCAGGACCTGTGAGCAGTGCCAAAAGATAGGCAAGGCAGGAGACAAGGTGAAAGCTCCTTTGATGCCTTTGCCTGTGATTGAGGAGCCATTTCAGAGAGTAGCTATGGATATTGTGGGTCCTCTAGGTACCCAAAGTTCCACAGGGAAAAAGTATACCCTAGTGGTAGTGGATTATGCTACACGATACCCTGAGGCAGTGGCTTTGTCCTCCATTGAGGCAGAGAAGGTGGGAAATGCTTTGTTAGAGATTTTCAGCACAAGAAATACTGACTGACAGAGGTGCCAATTTCATGTCAGACCTGCTGGCTTGTCTGTGGAAGTCCTGTGGGGTGAAGCACTTGAAGACCACCCCTACCACCCCCAGACTAATGGTCTTGTTGAGAGGTTAAACTCTACAATGAAGTCCATGCCATGGGCACTTGCAGATCAGTTTAAGAGGGAGTGGGACAAATATTTGCCCCATCTGTTTGCTTACAGAGAGGCTCCCCAGGAATCTACAGGTTTTTCACCCTTTGAGTTGCTGTATGGGCATAGGGTGAGGGGACTTCTAGATTTAAATTTGAGAAGAGTGGGAAGGTGAGTGCAAGTCTCACAAGGAGTCTGTTGTGGCATATGTCCTAAACGTCAGGACAAGGCTCAGGGAACTCGTGGGCTTGGCCCAGGAGAACCTGGCAGAAGCCCACCAACAGAAAAAGGTGTGGTATGACAGGAATGCTCGAGCTAGAGATTATGCTGTGGGGCAGCAGGTAATGGTTCTCATTCCTGTCAGACACAACAAGCTGCAAGCAGCTTGGGAGGGTCCCTACAAGGTGGTAAGAAAGGTAAGTGATGTTAACTACATGGTGGAAAGTACGGTTGTGTATACTTACCATAAATGTACATGTTCGAGTGTATTCACTGTTGCAGTCCTAACAAATGGGTTATCCAGCTCCTGGTAGCTCTCAGTCAGCCAAAATACCAAAGGTAAGTAAAAATGACGTCAGTTGCCGTCGGCTGTAAAGGACGTCAGAGCGTCCAATACAAAAGGTGGCAGCCGACGTCACTTCCTCAGTCTTTCTTGCCATAACAGTCAGGAGCCCCCAGAAAATAAGTCTTAAATCAAAAACCAATTTGACAAATAAATTAAGCCTGTACCTCAGGAAAAAAGAATAGGAGAGGGCCACAAAAAGGAGGAAGGAAGGAGGAAAACCAGGACTGCAACAGTGAATATACGCAAACATCTACATTTATGGTAAGTGTACACAACTGTACTATGTTAATAGTGTTTCACTACTGCAGTCCTAACAAATGGGTTGATTACCAAAGCCCAGAGAAAAAAAGAGGGGAGGAACCAACAGCATCAAGGGTTGGAGATAATGCCCTGCAACACCACAGTGGCCAAACCCTGCCCTGACTCATTATAATGCTTTGTGAAAGTATGAACAGAAGACCATGTGGCAGCCTCCAAAATGTCTTTAGTAGGGACACCCCTTAGAAAGGCTGCCAAAGTGGAAGCCGCTCTAGTAGAGTGGGTCCTAACCCTTTGAGGCAGAGCTTTGCCATGAAAGGAATAACAAAAAGTAATGCAATGTGCAATCCATTTAGAAATGGTCTGCTTAGAAATAGCCTTGCCCTGGGCTCCAGGGGCAAAACTGACCAGTAACTGTGCTGATTTCCGAAGGTCCATAGTCCTATCCAGGTAAAACCTGAGCTGTCTATGCACATCAAGAGAATGTAGGATCCTTTCACCTCTATTGCGAGGATTAGGAAAGAAGGTAGGAAGGTGTATTGACTGATTAAGAGTCAGGCTGGAAACCACCTTAGGCAAAAAGGAGGGATTAGTCCTCAGAGAGACTCATCTGCATGGAAAAGAAAAGGCTCTACGGCCATCAAAGCTTGCAGCTCCGAAACCCTCCTTGCTGAAATTATAGCCAAGAGGAAGGTGGTCTTCCAAGAGAAAAACTTTAAATCTGTAGAGGCAGCTGGCTCAAAAGGAGGGAGAGAGAGTTTCCCCAGAACAAAATTAAGATCCCAGGCTGGAGTAGGTGCTCTTCTATGAGGTTTTAAATTGCAAGCATGTCTGAAAAACATTTTCATCAAGGGATGAGAGAAATATGAGCGGTTAAAGAGAACAATGAGCAGAGATGGCTGAAGCATGGATCTTGAAAGAGGAAAAAGAAAGACCACCCTGAAGCAAATCAGCCAGGTATTGCAGGATCAGAGGAATGGTAGGTTGAGAAGCAGACTCCCCTCTAGCCTACATCCATTGAGAAAACCTTTCCCATTTGCCAGCTTAGGATTTCCTAGTGCTAGGCCTCCTGGCCTTCCTCAGCATGTCAACCACCTGTTGGGAAAGGGAGGAAGAAAGGGAAAGAGTCATACAATGAGCCATGCTGCCAAAAGGAGAAACTGAAGATGAGGATGTAGAAAGTTTCCCCTTTCCTGAACCAAAAGATCTGGCTTCAGAGGAAGATGCCAAGGAGGAAGATGGGAGAGAATGCAAAGCAGCAGATACCTATGCTGTCTGGGCCAGTCCGGAGCTATGAGAATAGTCCTTGGACGTTCGTCCCTGATCTTCACTAATACTCTGGGAAGAGGAGGGAAGGTGTACACTGATATCAATGTTCAAGGGAAGGACAGAGCATCCACTTTCCAGGCTCTGCTGTGCTGCTGTCTGGTGCAAAAGAGAGGTAGCAGATGGTTGTCTGGGGAGGAGAAAAGATCCACCTGAGGAGTGCCCCAACATTGAATGATGCTGTAAAAGACTGCTCTGTTCAGCTGCCACTCGTGAGGATCCAGGGTTTGCCTGCTCAACTGGTCTGCCAAAACATTGAGCCTTCCTGGAAGATACTGAGCTAGGAGATGCAGGTCCAGGGATGCTACCATGGACCAAAGATTCATGCTTTGCCTGCACAGGGGGTAAGAGTGAGCCCCTCCCTGCTTGTTGATGTACCACATGACCATTGTGTTGTCTGTCCTGACAAGTAGGGTCCCTGGAGAAAGAAGATGCTTGAAAGCCAGTAAGGCCTGTTGAACTGCAATCAACTCTTTTAGATTTATGTGCAGGTGCATCTGCTGGGCATTCCAACATCCCTGTATGCATCTGCCATCCAGGTGTGCTCCCCAGGCATAGTCAGATGCATCTGCAGTCAGAACGCGAGTGGCAAGAGGTGTCCGAAAAGGCATGCTTTTGTTTTGTAGACAGGCTACTGCCCACCATAGAAACTCCATCTGCAGAGATGGAAGCAGAGGAATCATCATATCCAGGTCCGCTGTGTGTTGCCACCAAATGTTCTTGAGGTACCATTGCAATTTCCTCATATGCATTCTTGCATATGGAATCATGAGAATACAAGATACCATGAATCCAAGAGCTTGCAGGTACTCCCTTGCAGGGAGCTGGGATAGGCTTGCCAAGTCCTTGAAGTAAACTTCACCTGGGTGAGATATATTATCTGGACGTCTGTGTTCAGACTCGCTCCCAGGAATGCTATCTCCTTGGACGGTACCATTTTCGATATTTCCACATTGAGTGTGTAACCCAAGGAAGAGAGAAGAGTCTTTATGAATTCCAGATCCTTTAATAGCTGTTCCTGAGAATTTGCTTGAATCAGACAGTCGTCCAAGTATTAGAAAATCTGAATTTTCTTCTGCCTGAAAAGGCAATGACTGGGGCCAGGCACTTTGTGAAAACTCTGGGAGCAGTAGATAAGCCAAAGGGCAGCCCAGATAATTTGTAATGTTGCTTGCCCACTCTGAAATGAAGATACTGCCTGCAACTTTCCCTGACAGGGATGTGCAGATAAGCCTCTTTGAGATCCAAGGTTACCAGCCAGGAATCCTTTTCTACCAGTGGTAGCAACTGAGGCAGAGTGAGCATTTGAACTTTGGAATTACTAGAAGAGAGTTCAGAATGGAAAGAACAGGATAGGAGGCCAGGTGCCTTCTTTTTTTTGGAACTAGGAAAAGTACAGTTGTGTACTTACCAAAAATGTAGATGTTCGAGTGTATTCACTGTTGCCGTCATTACAATTGGGTTATCCTGCTGGCAGGCTACCCGCAGTCGGCCTGAATTCCAAAGTCTAGTCCGGCGTCGGTTGCTGTCGCCTCCTCCCCGACGTCAGTGCGACAGGGGTATAAAAGATGCAGCCGATGCCATTTTCTTCAGTTTTTCTTGCCCCAGATGTCAGGTGCCCCCAAAAGAGTAGGCTAAAAATATGTCAATAAAGCATGCATGCACCAAGGTAAATTTGTCATTAATCTACAAGCAAATACACCACATAGGTTGTATAGAATAGAGAAGTACAGGTAAGTTCCTGCAAAGATAAGGGGGATGGTAACCTGGACTGCAACAGTGAATACACTCGAACATCTACATTTATGGTAAGTACACAACTGTACTATGTTCATCGTATTTCACTGTTGCAGTCACTACAATTGGGTTGAATCCCAAAGCTAAGCTTGGGAGGCTGGAGCTAAATAGGATTAGGAGCGGCTATGAGGCCCTGCAGAACTGCAGTGGCAAAGCCTGCCCTGGATTTAGAGTAGAGTGGTAAGTGATGGTGCTTTGTAAAAGTGTGCACTGAACTCTAGGTTGCAGCCTCTAAAATGTCTTTGGTTGGTACTCCTCTGAGGAAGGCTGCTGAAGTGGCTGCTGCTCAAGTATAATGTGGCCTAATGCCCTTAGGCACTGATTTGCCATGTTGTGAATAGCAGAAACGAATGCAGTGGCCTATCCACTTTGAAATAGCCTGCTTTGAGATAGCCTTTCCTTGTGATCCTGCAGCATATGCCACTAGTAATTGCTCAGTCTTTCTGAAAGCTTTGGTTCTTTCCAAGTAGAAGCGCAGCTGTCTGTGTATGTCTAAAGAATGCAGAAGTCTCTCACCCTTATTCTGTGGGTTTGGGTAAAAGGTAGGCAAATGAATAGTTTGGTTAAGGGCCACACTGGACACTACCTTAGGCATAAATGTCGGGTTTGTCCTCAGAGAAACCCTATCTGGATGGAAAATGATAAAAGGTTCCACAGCCATGAGTGCCTGTAGCTCTGAGACTCGTCTTGCAGTGGTTACTGCTAGGAGCAGAGCTGTTTTCCATGATAAAAATTTTTTATCAGCTGTAGCAGCTGGCTCAAAAGGAGGCAGAGTGAGTTTTTCCAAGACATAATTGAGGTCCCATGCAGGTATTGGTGATCTCCTTGGAGGCCTTAAGTTTTTGGCTCCTCTGAGGTACTGCCTTAATAAAGGATGAGAAAAAAATAGGTGGCTCTGTATTGTAATGAGCTGAAATGGCAGAGGCATGAATCGTAATTGATGAAAAGGATAGGCCTTTGTCCAGCATCTCAGTTAAATATTGCAAAATCTGAGGAATATTTGGTACAGTCGTGTCAATCCCTTGTGCCTGGTTCCAGAATCTCTTCCATTTTTCAGCATAAGATTTTCTGGTACTAGGCCTCCTGGCCTCCAAAATAACATCACCGCTTTAGAGAGAGGTGTGTTTTGAATGACTACATTATCTGCCATGCTGCCGGATTTAAGGTCTTGAGTTGGCTGTGCAGGATTTGATTGTCGTGTTGGGACAGTAAGTGAGGAATTTGAGGTAATGTCCAGGCTGGGTATTGAGACAAGTTCCTTAGGACTGGGTACCAGTGCTGGCGGGGCCAGTCTGGGGCAATCAGTATCATTTTTGGCTTCTCTTGTCTGACATTTAGGAGTACCTTGGGGAGGAGAGGCAGTGGAGGAAAGGCATATACTATTAAGCTTTTCCAGCTGAAAGATACAGCATCCACTTTCCATGCTTGCTTGTGATAAGTCCTTGTGCAGAATCTCTGTAGTTAGCAGTTGTGAGGGGAATCAAATAGATCTATGTCCGGGCATCCCCAATTCCTTATCATCATGCTGAAGACTTGCGGATCCAATTTCCACTCATGGGGATCCATGAGGTTTCTGCTTAGTTTGTCTGCCAGAGTATTTATCTTTCCTGGCAGGAATTGCGCCTGCAGATGTACTTGGTAAGTCAATGCTGTGTCCCACAAAGTTATGGCTAGTCTGCAAAGGGGGCAGGAATGAGTGCCTCCCCGCTTGTTTATGTACCACATGACTGTAGTACTGTCCGTTTTTATCAGTAGCTGTCCCGGATGAAGTAGATCCTTGAAGGCTGTCAGGTCATTCTGAACAGCTAGCATCTCTTTTTGGTTGATATGTAGATGCATTTGGCTTGCGGACCAGGTGCCCCGAATACATCTTCCTGTCATGTGGGCCCCCAGGCATAAATTGGATGCATCTGTTGTTAATATTTGCCTGGCTGTGGGTAAAGTGAATGGCTGCCCCTTGTTGTGGTGACAGGCCTTTGCCCACTATCGAAATTCCTGTTGCAGGCAGGGAATGAGGGTAATTATTGTTTCCAGGCTGTGGCACTGTTAAGTCCAAACACTTTTTAGATACCACTGAAGTTTCCTCATATGCAATCTTGCCATGAAGCCCAAAGTCTGCAGAATTTTTCTTGCAGATAACTGGGTCTTTGTTGCCAACATTTTGAAATAAGTAGTCAGTTGCCTTAGTTTGTCTGGCATGAGATAAGCCATCTGGGCAGTTGTATTTAAGCTTGCACCCAGGAATATTATCTCTTGAGAGGGTACTAGTTTTGATTTCTTTTCGTTTACTGTGTACCCTAGGCATGTTAGTAATCTTTTTACAAACGCCAGATGCTGTAGTAGAATGTCCTTGTTCACTGCTTCAATAAGGCAGTCATCCAAGTAAGGATATATCTGTATTCCTCTTTGTCTGCAAAATGCAATTACTGGAGCCAGGCATTTTGTGAAGACCCTGGGCTCAGTAGATAAGCCAAAGGGCAGTGCAGAGAATTGGTAGTGCATTGAGCCTACTATGAATATGAGGTATCTTCTGCATGATTGTCTGATTGGGACATGCAGGTATGCCTCTTTTAGGTCTAAAGTCACAAGCCAAGCCTTCTTGCCCAGCATGGGCAGAAGCTGCTGCAGAGTCAACATTTTGAATCTTGGAATATCCAGATATGTGTTTAGAATAGATAGGTTCAGTATTGGTCTCCAGGCTTTGTCCTTTCTGGGCACCAAGAACAGTCAAGTAAAACCCTTGTCCCTGCTCTTGCTGTGGTACTTGCTGAATGGCCCTGGTGTCCATGAGGGATGACACTTGCTTTTGTGCCTCTGCCCACTGATGTTTTGGCAGGTCTGGCAAACAGTTTGCCCTTGGCAAGGTGTGAAAGTGAAACTTGTAGCCTTGTGACACTATATCCAAGACACATTTGTCCTGGATTATTACGTGCCAATTTTGAGAAAAAAGTGCTAGTTTTCCCCCTAAAGGTGCTGCCAGAAGATAAGTGCTTGGCACAGGCAGGGGGAGTCATTGGGACTCTTTCCTGTATGGCTGTGATTTGTCTTCTCCGCTTTTGGAGGTAGAAGTACCCCATTGTTTAGACCTGTATGAGCCTTGGGGCTGGGATCTGCCTCTAGGGCGTCTGTATCTGCCTCTTTGTGGCCTGTCTGACACTGGAAATTACCAATTCTTTGTAGGCCAGTGCCTGCTAAATCTTGGAGGCTGTACCTGTAAGAAATCATTGACTGTTTGCATAGATTTAGCTTTGTCCTCCATTTTCTTCAATACCTCTTCTGTTTTAACACCAAACAAGGTATCATGCTGTAATGGAGAATCTAATAATTTTGCTTTAACATGATCAGGCAGATTCTGTTCCTTTAACCAAGCATGCCTCCTAATGACAGAACCCGTAACAGCGGTCCTGCAGGAGGCCTCTAGAGAATCAAAACCACATTGCAAAGTATGCTTTCCCACTTGTTCAGCTGCATGCAATAAATCCTGCATTTCTTTGTTTTCTGCACATTCAGAATTTATCAACATTTTCTGTTTAAGCAGTGACATAATATATTGCTGATATTTAAGCATATGAAACTGACAATTTAAAGCCCTTATAGCCAAGGTAGCAGAAGTATAAATCTTTTTCCCCCCATCTATCCAGTGCCCTAGAATCCCTGTCAGAGGGGGTAGGGTTTTTTGCAGTGGAAGCCTTGACCCCTTTGGGACCCTGAGAGAGAGTTTCTGGGTCAGCAGCAGGGTTCTTAAAAAGAAATTTATATTAATCAGGAACCCTGTAGTATCTGTCTGGCTTAACAGGAGCTGGAGGTAAAAAGAGTCAGGAGTCAGACTGGACTCTGAAAATACATTATCTACAATGTCTAACACAGGTGGAATAGCAATGGGGCCTGGGCTGAGGTAGTAAAAGGAAGTCTCTGAGTCTTTTCTTAGATTCTGAATAATATTGGCTCTCCCAGTGGAAATGCTCCCTCATGGTATGCAGAGTTTCCCCAAAATAATAACCCTCAGGAGGAGAGGCTGAAGGGATAGATTCTTCAGCATCAGAATCCTCATAGGGAGGAAGAGAGTATTCCTGATCAGAAGAGGAATCAGAAGAAATGGAAACCTGATCTGAAGATTCATATTCTGTCTCTTGCCTAGGCCTCTTATCAGGAGGGGGATGGGAACCCCTGAGCAAAGTAATTAGGTCTTCGGCCATTTTGAGCATCTGTTTTTTAGGCATGGAGGCCTGTCCATGGGGCTGTTGTACTTGTTTCTTTGTCTTTAGAGGTGCTTTAGTCTTTGCCTTTGAAGCTGAAGTCGTTTTAACATATAACTGTGTAGGCCTGAAAACACCCTCAGAAGCCGATGCCTGCTCAGCGACTCTGGACCCATGTGAGGGAATAGTTTCCGAGGTTCCAATACCTTGAGTTTCCAGCAGCCTAGTTGGCTCCACGTGGGAGTCAGAAGCGGCCTGCGGCTCTAAAGTAGCGGGTGTCAGGGGCTGCGAAAGCACCTCACTGAGAACTGGCGATTGGCTTAGAAGAAGCCTCGTCAGTTTTGGACCTCGGATGCCTGTTTTTTTCTTTTTCTTTGCGCTTCTTTTGAATTGCGGTAGTCGGATGGCTATCCGACGACATCATGTAACTAAATCTCCTGCCAAAATAGTGAAATGCAAAATCGTACGGACGCTTAATAGTGCGTTAGTTAAATCTAGCACAAAACCAACAATTAGCAACGTCATGATCAGGGCCTAGGCAAGGAATACAGTAAGAATGGAAGTCCTTATGAGGTATTTGCTTCCTACAAGAAATGCAATTATTAACTTTTTCTGACATCGGTCTGGAGCAAGAAAAAAGTTTCCCCAACGGGGTACTTAGCTTTTAATGAAGACTTCGGATCTGAAATTCAAACACGAAAATCTCAGGAGATGGCCGACCGGCACTTGCGAACTGCTTTTGCTTCGGCCACCACGCGGCAAGAAAGACTGAAGAAAATGGCGTCGGCTGCATCTTTTATACCCCTGGCGCACTGACTTCAGGGAGGAGGCGACAGCAACCAACGCCGGACCTAGACTTTGGAATTCAGGCCGACTGCAGGTAGCCTGCCAGCAGGATAACCCAATTGTAATGACTGCAACAGTGAAACACGATGAACATAGCCTGGAATAAAAGCCTTGGCCTACCTGCTGAGCAGGGACTAATTCTACTGCTCCCAGATGAGACAGCCAAAATTTGTTTTTCTACTTCTGTCCTTTGGTTTGGAGGAACATCCGGAAATCCCTTGGGAGCTGGAAAGGTGCAGAAAGAAAACTTGTGCCCTAGGGACACCGTCCTGAGCACCCATTTGTCGTCTGGGATAGTGGCCCAGACATCAGCAAAAAGGGCCAACCTTCCCCCTAAAGGACTCTCCCGGCAAGCAAGAACAGGCAGAAGTCGTAAAAAGTAATTGAGAGTGTTTTGACTGAGATGCAAGCTTGGAGCTTCCCCCTTTAGAAGTGGAAGCCTGCCAACGCCTA
This sequence comes from Protopterus annectens, assembly GCF_019279795.1. Classification (NCBI taxonomy): domain Eukaryota; kingdom Metazoa; phylum Chordata; order Ceratodontiformes; family Protopteridae; genus Protopterus; species Protopterus annectens. The sequence goes on from NC_056737.1 coordinate 1,664,587,194, forward strand.
GACCTTTGTGGGGTAGCACCCTCCCCATAGAAGATTTGTAACCTCTAGTCCTGGAACGGTTCTGTCTGCTGGTATCAGGAAAGGTCCAACTTTTGGAAGGGTAATTCTTGCTAAAGCGAGGGGGTTGAACTTGCAGAAAATCCTTAACAGTTTTCATGGACTTGACCTTATCCTCCATCTTCTCCAGTACCTCCTCTGCTTTGCTGCCAAAAAGACCATCTTTATGCAAAGGTACATCCAAAAGCTTAGCCTTGACAGGTTCTGGAAGAGGCTGTTCTCTGAGCCAAGTGTGCTTTCTAATAACAGATCCAGTAGCTGTAGCCCTGCTGGAGGTCTCAAAGATATCAAAACCACAATGCAAAGAATGCTTATTGACCAGACTGGCTGAATTCAGTAAATCCTGCATGTCTTTACTCTCTGCCAAAAGCGGTACACTTGCTATCCTAGACTTAATAGCCTCCAAGGTGTGCTGCTGGTGCTTCAGCATATGAAACAGGCAATTGGTAGCCCTGACAGCTAGGGTAGCAGAGGTAATAACCTTCTTGCCCCACCTATATAGGTTCCTAGATGCCCTGTCAGAGGGAACAGGATTCCTGGTAACAGTGGCATTAACTCCTTTAGGGCCCTGAGAAATAACCTCTGGATCCGCCAATGGATTCCTGAAAAGAAACAGATGAGAATCAGGGACTCTCTAGTACCTGTCAGATTTCCTGGGAGCAGGAGGAACCAAATTTGGAGACCAGGAATTTTCCAGAAAAACATCATCAATAACTTCCAACACGGGGAACAAGAGCCCTATGCTAAGGAAAATCCAGAAACTCCCTAATCCATTTCTTGGATTGGGGATAATCCTGACTTTCCCATTTAAAATGTTCTCTGAGAGTATTTAAAGCATCACCAAAAGAGAAATCCTCTGGAGGTGAGGCCGAAGGGATGGACTCCTCTGCATCTGAATCCTCAAAAGGGGAAAAAGCCTGAGAAAATTCCTCTTCATCAGCAGAAATGCTAGAAGAATCAGAACCGGAGCAGGACAAAGCTTCAGGGGAAACATCCCTACTCCTTTTAGAAGGAGGAGGCTGAGTACCCCTAATAAGAGACAACAAATCATTAGCCATTTTAACAATTTGGGATGGAGGGGAACGAGAAGAAGCTGGAGCCTGCCTTTTCACAGGCTTACGAATGGAAGATTTACCTGCAAGCGTGAAGGACTCGGGAGGCCCGACAACCGCCGAAGTTGTAGCAGAGGTTGAAGGAAGAAGTTTGCTGTCAGAATGCAAAACGGAGGCCTCGGACACCAGAGTCAGCTTAGCGGCTCTGGCTCCAGCAGAAGAGGTGACCAGCGACAGGTCAGAAGGCAAAACAGAGGCTGAAGGCCTAAGGGACTCAGACCCAATCACGGCCTGCGGTTGTACATCTACGGATTGCAGGGACTGCAAAGGCGTCTCACTGGCTACTGCCTAACTGACGACCAACTTAACCTCATTCGAGGACTTAGTTTTCTGAGGCCTGTAGCGGTCCTTATCCTTTTGTTTCTTCGGAACATCCAAAGCCTGAAGACCGGCGGTCGTCATACCAATGAACTCAGGCCAAACTCCAAAATGCCTAGCCAAAATATTAGCCCGACAACGGATAGTATGCAGATTAAAGGAGGCACAGAGATCACACTTGGGAACGTCGTGGTCAAGGCCTAAACAAATAATGCAATAGGAATGAAAATCTTTATGGGGAATCTGCTTTCCATAGGTAAGGCAATTATTAACTTTTTCTGACATTCGTTAAGGCAAGAAAAGAGGATCCCCAATGGGGTACTTAGCTGTAGAAGACTTCAACTCTTGTAGTCAGAAATCAACAAACGTAAACTGCCGACCAGCACTTGTGCATGAAAAGCTTCTGCTTTGGGCTCCATGGCAAGGAAGACTAGGGAAGTGACGTTGGCTGCCTCCTTTTGTATCGGATGCCCTGACGTCCTTTACAACAGATGGCAACCAATGTCATTTTTACTTACCTTTGGTATTCTGGCCGACTGAGGGCTACTGCGAGCCAGATAACCCATTTGTTTGGACTGCAACAGTGAAACACGATGAACATCTGCTAGGCAGATGGCAGGGGCACAAATTGTACCATGTTAACATGATGAAACCTTACCATGATAGGGAGGCCCTTGCGCTGAACAATTGCAGTCAACTGCAGAAGGAGTCTGAGGGAGATCTGGGGACTGATCTCCTCAGTGAGGCTCGGGCTGACACCTCAGTGAAAGGGGTAGCAATGTCCCAGCAGCTATCTCCTACCCAGTTTCAAGAAAGCCGAGCAGTGTTGCAGGAATTTGGGGATACGTTCACTGGGAAACCAGGGTGCACCCACCTAGTGCAGCACCAGGTGGATACAGGACCCCAAAGGCCTATTAGGCAGGCCCCTGGGTGCCTGAGAGAGTCAAACAGACTCTGAGGGAGGAGGTTCAGGAGATGTTGGAACTAGGGGTGATTCAAGAGTCCAATAGTCTTTGGGCCTCCCCAGTGGTGCTGGTACCAAAGAAGGATGGCAGCACCAGGCTCTGTGTGGACTACAGGAAATTAAATATTCACACAGAGTCGGATGCTTACCCCATGCCTAAGACAGATGAGGCCCTGGAGCAGCTGGGTGGGGGCCAAGTACCTTACAACCACTGATCTTACCAAGGGTTACTGGCCAGTGCCCTTGACTCCCAGTGCTAGACAGATGTCAGCCTTTGTGACTCCTTTTGGCTTGTATGAGTTCACAAAGATGCCCTTTGGGATGAAGAATGCCCCAACAACTTTCCAGAGGCTGCTAGATAATATCCAAGTAGGAGCAGGAGGGTTTGCCCTTGCTTACCTAGATGATATTGCCATCTACAGCCATTCCTGGACAGAGCACCTTCAGCATGTCAGGAAGGTGCTGGGCAGACTACAGAGTGCAGGGCTGACCATTAAGCCGAGCAAATGTCAGGTGGGTTTGGCAGAGGTCTCCTACCTAGGACATAGAGAGGGGAGTGGTAAGAAAAGGCCAGAACCTGCCAAAGTGGAAACCAATTCAGGCATGGCCTGCACCTATTACTAAAAAGCAGGTGAGGGCATTTTTAGGGACAGCAGAGTACTACAAAAAGTTCATCCCTAGTTATAGTACCATAGCTGCTCACCTCACAGACCTGACAAGGAAGAACAGGCCAAATAAGATAGTATGGACCCCAGCATGTGAGCAGGCATTCCAGAAGCTTAAAGAAGCTTTAGGAGGACCCCCCCCCGTGTTAGCCAGTCCAGATTACAGCAAAGAATTTGTTGTGCAGGTGGATGCTTCGAACCATCGGGTGGGGGCTGTACTTAGCCAGATTTCTTCAGAGGAGGAACAGCACCCATTGGTTTATCTCAGTCATAGGCTTCAACCCAGAGAGGAATGCCATGCAGCTATAGAAAAGGAATGTCTAGCCATAGTGTGGGCACTGCAGAAATGTCAGCCTTATCTGTATGGAAGAAAATTCACTGTTATGACAAATCACAACCCTCTAACACGGTTAAACAGAGCCAGCCAGCAAAATGCCAAGTTGCTAAGATGGAGCCTAGGGTTGCAAACATATATGTCAGTGCAGCACCGCATTGGGGTTAGCAATGCCAATGTAGATGGGCTCTCAAGACAGGGAATGGGATAGGTATACTCAGACAGACCTAACCCACTCAAGCGGGGTTTCTCAAGGATCACTTGAAAAACAAGCTTGAGTTCTCCAGGGGGGAGAAATGTGAAGACTGGTAATGATGGGTGAATGCTGCCAGCCTTGAATGTGAAGACTGGTGGAGATGGGTGAAGGCTGCCAGTCTAGACAAACAGAATTTGGTACATAATTATATAATTTGTAAATACTGAGAAATGCTGTTACAAAAATGTGGCAACAGTGCTCTCTACTGACCCAGTAAAAGCATGTGGTGACCCTTTCATGTAGACAGTAGATGAAGAAATTCTTTCTGTTGTTTTAACCAAGAGTTAAATTGCTAGATTTAAACATGCAAATATATTTTATTGCCCTGTTCCTGACCAGCTGCAAGATAACAAAAGGGAGATGTTAAGAATGTAAATGTAGTTAATGTGTAGCCTGGGAACTCCAGGAAGTGTAAAAAGATAATGTAATGATTATCAAGACTGAAAATAGCAATTTAAACAGAGAGAGAATCAGAGATTATGAAGAATTTTTGTCTGACTATCCAACTCAGCACTGCCTTATGCCCCCTTTATGTAAGTAGTATGTTAGAACTGCGTTTTCTCCTAGACTGTTTTTCTGTTATGTCAGAACTGTACTACTGATTTATTTTAAGTATTTCTGTGTGATCTCTGAACTTCCGACGAGCACTGTATAGTAGAAAGTATTGTCTTTTGGTTTTAATTATTTATTATTAAATATTTAAAAAAACTTTTAACTGTGACTGGTTTGTGTAGAGATAATTTAAGCTCTTTAGAGTACTTATATGCCTTTGGTAAAACTGTACATAGCCACTCTAATAAGCCTTGACTGTAGTCACACTTCCAATTGGATAATAATATTGCACAGTAATAACTGGACACCCTTTTAAGGGCCCTTTGAGTAGCTGATAATTATTAGTGGGTGGTGGCAGCTGGTACTACCATATAGTCTGGGAAAAAGGGGCACAGCTGGAGAACCTGTGCCAGCCTTCTCCAGAAGTGTCTGTGTGGTTGTGTAAACTCTTATCTCAAAGTATGTGTGTGTCAGCTACTTGGGCAGGGACACGAAGCACTGGTTGGACAGAGAGGGTGCTGGAGATTTTAGCTTGTCCACTAGGCTGAGATCTGGACCCTATTCCTGTGCCAGTGGGGAGTCATATTGGGGACCTGGAGAGCAAGGGAGTGACCAGTCCCAGACTGACTGTGATCTCTGTGTGCACTTAAGGGAAATTGCACTTTACTGTGTATATTTGTTATCCTTTCCTCTTATATATGGTGTTAGTGTTGAGGATTGAGGCTCCTTGGTTGCTGGGCCACAGCACGAGCGTCACACATACATACACACACCCATACACATATGCGTGTGTTATAAATACGAAGCCGGGGGGGGGGGTTGTCCCCGCATAAAAAGCTGCGAGTGATTTGTTACATTAGTGGTGCTCATTCAAGCATTTCCAGGGTTTTGTGGAGTGATCATAAAACTGCTCGAAGTTCAATTGTTTTGATTTTTCTCTTGCACAAGACTATACTTTCCTCTACTTTATATATCCTCTTCAATGTAGATCAGTATAACAAGGAACACAACAGCCCCGATTCCAGAAGACTTGCTGTCATGTGACTACTTACATTGAGAGCATGTGTTCTGGAATTTGGTCCTCATAGTAAGCCTGTTTATACATAAGCCTTACACCGAAGTAAGTCACTTAATGGACAAGTCTTTCAGAATAAGGGCAGATTTATAGTTCTGTTACTCCTAATAATATCCTAAATCTTTGACTTGAGATGCTGGTTTCCCTCTCAGGCAGATGGAAACCACTTAACACTGCTGTAGGCCTGAATCCTTCCAAATGAAGTCTCAGTCCCCAATGAATTCTAAGTACAGTGCTCGGTGTCTCACCCTTCTACAAACAGGGCTAGTGAATGTGCTACCTGGTTATGCAACAGTGTAACACATCCATGTGTACACACATGTGCTGTGCATCGTCCTCCTCTGATCCCTCTTTCTTCTCATACATTCACCAAACTGACCTAAGCAAGCATGCGTCTGAAGGAAGCAAATGAAGCACTGCACTCAGAAGTGTTGTACCTCAGCATTATTTTCACATCTATAATAAAATGCGTTTTAAATGTGTATTTCGTTATCTTTCCTTGAAATTGTTTAAATAATAAAACAGCACTTCCCCTGCTTTTTACTTGGCATTAGTCAACATCTGACTTTACATAACTCAAGAATTATGATAAAAATTACACAGCACAAAACTGACACATTTAGGCAGCATGAGGAATGTTACTTACAGGTCTTAGTGAATTGAAATAAAGCAAGAATGAATATAAAAAGTCAGCTGTAACAGTATTATTGCTGAAGCATTTTATTTCCTATACGTTTTTTTTTCTTTTCATTACAAAACCTCACAGCATTCCCACATCACCAAGAAGAGTTTGGGCATACTAGAATATTTAATCATGAAATACCACTACAAGCAGACACCCATGTGCCTGCAGAGGGACCACAAGCCAGGAGGTTCATTAGTATGGCTAGTACAGAGCTTGAGCTCAGCCAAGCATTAAATGTGTTTAGAAAGGTACGAAGAAAATTCCTCTGTTGCCTCTACAGTGCCGATATAACCAAGCAATCAGCTTATTAGTAGCTTGAATAGTCCTTTATCCAAAGGGCTGTGCACTTTGTCTTCTGCAGATCAGTTAGTCATATACATATTAAAACATATTTCAAAGCTTCAAGACAGAGACACAAAGAAACAATAAAACAATCTAATTAGTTAACGATTAGAAAATTCACAGCTGTCACAATTACTTCACAAATACTGCCGTGAACATTTATTGTGCTCTCTCTATTTATTTCTGCTATATCAAATTTATAACTCACAAACTGAAATATCTACAATAACAGTCTTCTGTAGCTATATGTAATGTCAAGTATGTCTTAATTGCTTCTTAAAAAACTACATTAAAAACTATTTAAAGAAATATAATGCAACTGACACACAATTAAAATAGACAAAAGGTCAAACATTCTGCTTGCAAAGATATTGCAATTCAGTTCAAATGCCATGTTTCCTCACCTCTCAGTATGTATCCAGTACAGCTGTTATTGTTTGAAAGAAATAAAAGGATAACATAAAAAGGATCTAATGAAAGTGTTTGCAAAAAGATAAGAAAGAAAAGGAAAACATTTAGTATATCCACATTTTCCAATGCACTCATGCAAAACTGGAAATGTAAGCCATTCTTAAACTACTGTTGACCTAATCAGCATCAAATACCAGATGTTTCCTCCAATGGAAATTCTGTCAGAACTGCAAACTACACAGCAACTTTTCAAACGGACAGCGAAGTTAGGGAAACAACACTAAAGTGATACAGATAAGAAGCACAGGGTTGCAGAATGATACAGATGTATGCCTGAATCATCCTTGCAGTTTTTGTAGCAAACAGAAACTGATATTTTAGCGACTACTGCTGAAATTAATTGAATACTGTTCCACACAGATAGTAATGCAGACTTCAACATCTGAAAAAGGAACATTCATACTTATCTAATTGTTACTGATACTGCTAAATGCTCGCTTTTGTAAAGCCTTCTGTCATGCAAGTAACACCCAATTCAATTTTATTAAGGTTTAATGGATGCAATAACACCTGGCACATGTTCCCTCTGGTGCACTGTAGAAAGGGTAAGACAGAGGCAATGGCATTGGGCAATGATGAGAAAATAAACCATTTTAAAAGCAGTTTTACTAAAATGTGCATTCAGCACCACACAGAGTAAAAGGACAGATAGAAATGCAGCCTCCCCAAATGTTCATGTTGGTGTCATCCGCAGGGTGCAACACTCCTTTAACCAATAAAAACAAAGGGATGGCAAATTGATTAAAAAAAACAAGGAAATATATTTTTGTTTAACAGGTAAATAATTTGAACATACAGTGCTCATTTTTTTAAGCTATGATCAGGATGAGAACATATTTAAGCTACAAAACATCATTATAAGGTTTCATACTTAAAATACTGTTAATTACAGCTATACATCATGTGTGTAAATACAGAAAACACACATACTGCTACAGTGAAAAAAAATAAGTCAAACTGGGGACAAGACATTTAACAGCAAAGGTAAATACTACAAAAAAAATCAGCAGTTCCTTTAAAAGATGCTGCAGCTGTTTTTTGGCAGCATCTTCACTCTTATCTGACCACCTGGCTAGATGAAGGGAAATTAAATCAAGGCTGTCTACTTGTCTTCAAGAATTTTAAAGCATCTTTTCTCTGGCACTTGTTACATGGATTGCAACTCTGGATGAGGAGGAGGATATACCGAATTCACAATTTAAATTGTGCTTCCAAAATACCACTCTGATTGATAGCACAGTCTGAATTAAGGGAACCCACTCCATTTTAACCCGTGGTTTTCTTTTCTCTTTCCTCGCTTTGACCCTACATTTCTGTAAGCCCCGACCCAGCACACTTGCTCTTCTGCCCTGTATGTTCATACCTTCTCTGTCATGTTCCTAATTTTTACCTTTGAGACAGTTTTGCATGTCTGGTCTTCTTTTCTTTATTTATTAATACCCTGCCACGTGAATAGCTCACCTGGGTTACTTGTTTCCACAGCAACATTTTCTCCTAGTCAGCAAAAATACTTTTGTGCTTCCCCTAAAATGTGGCAAAAACCCATAAGGACCACAGGCAACAATTTACTGACAGAATCATTGAAAAGATTACATTAAATTGTTGTGGATCTATCCTAAACTGGACTTGATGTTTATACCAAATTTCTGTACTCGAGGAGCTGCTTAATTTCCTCCTTTAAATATTCTGCAGCTTTTACATTTTGGTTCTTCTATCATCAGTACACAAACTGTACGTTTTCCTTCTGCATTCTGGCTGCCTGGCGACCTATTTTCTTTTACTTTTGTTACAAATTGGAAAAAATAAGTTTGACAAATGCAGTATGAAATAAAAAACATTAGTGTTTGTTGAAAACATTTTACATAAAGAAGTTCCATGTGGATCAGAGAAGCTTGACCAAGTGCAGTGCAACAAAGCTGAAATCTTACTTTGTGAATGACCGCACAAAAGCTTCATACAAAGCTGAACTGAAGAGGGCTACCAGCCGCAATTCTGTGCCGACATACCAGACGACTACAGGCCTCTGAGCTTCCTAAAACACATAAGTTGCCCGTTTTCTTGATTTTTTACTATTTATTGCTTATTCTTACAGCAATAACCCACGCCTGGGTGTGGGTAATGCTAAATTTACCCACGGTTGGCGTGGTTTGGTCCCGAGGGCGAAGCCCGAGGACCAAACAAAGCCAACCGTGGGTAAATTTAGCATTACCCACACCCAGAAGTGGGTTATTGCTATTATACCATGACATTATTTAAGAAAAGAAACTGTTACTTTTCTTAAATAATGGCATAGTATAATGCCTGTTTACTGCCCTTCCGCAGATGTCTGGCATCCGGCAGTTCTGATGTACTGCGCCTGCGCAGTACATCAGAGTTGAGCAAAGCAACGGAGAAAGCAAGATCTCCGTTGCTTTTTTAGTGTCTTCTTATGTAAAATGAGTTTAACATAGGGACACAGTTTTAAAATAAGCAACTGACATCTCCGTTGCTTATTTTAAAACTGTCTCGCTATGTTAAACTCATTTAACATAGCGAGATTTCAAAAAGCAACGGAGATCTTGCTTTCTCCGCTTTTTAACACTGCGCTATGTTAAATGGGTTTAACATAGCGAGACAGCTTTAAAATAAGCAACGGAGATCTCCGTTGCTTATTTTAAAGCTGTCTCGCTATGTTAAACCCATTTAACATAGCGAGACAGTGTTTAAAAAAAACGAGTTATACTAATGGAAAAAAGTCCGGGCGACCGGACCTTTTTCCATTAGTATAACTCGATTTACAACGGGCACGCTGTCCAATCAGCGTGCACGTTTTGGGGGGATCATGGTATAATACTATTTATTACACTTTTTATTCTCTGCTGCTTACTTTTTTACTGTATGTTATTACTATAAAACAAATATGCATTGTTGTACTGCAAGTGTCTGCCTTACTGGGCTTGTTAAATTGCTTTTTGTTAATGTTTTCACTGTTTGCAAAGCTTTTTGCTATTATCACTGTTTATAAAGTATTTACTAGAAATTTTCTCTGTTTGTAAAGCATCTATTTGTTTGTTCTACCCCCCCAAATGTGTTATATAACTTAACAGTTTGCAGTTAAAAGCATTCTTTATAGTCTCCTTGCTCTTTAAAACATGCGTTTGGTGTCTTGCTGCTGTTTTTCTGCTGCTGTAAACATTTCTTTAGTGTTTTCAGCCTAAAATAGTGTAGCTAGTAGCTGTAGCATAATCCAGATACAGGTTTGCTGCATCTGGTCCTGTTTGTTTGTAGTGGTTGTTTGTTCTGAGCACATTTTCCAGGCCATCTTGGATTGGAAAGGGCCCTTCTGCACTCTAGTGAGAGGACTGGGCTGATTGGTACCTGGCCAGTAATGGCTGTCTGGTCTAGGGCTTGGAGTAAGCACCTCATTGGTTCTTTTGAGATTTTTTAAAGTGTTTTTAGGTTTTAACCTTCTGGTATTTAAGCCCCACTTTTGAGGGTTTCTGCTTGTTTGCACATCGCTCAGCACTATGCACTGCCTCAAAATTGTGTGCCATAGCCGGACAGATAATTTCAACAATTCTTCCCTTGGATAAAGCTGTATCCCATTAGTGTAGTCCTCAGCTTTAGAACATTTTCTGGCAAAGAAGCACTACTAGTGAAGTTGTGCAAAGCACCCCACTGTGATAACAGCCTCAAGAGTTTTTCCTGAGGCCCTGCTCTACTGACAAGTGCAGCACTAAGCCTAGCCTCTGAGGTACTAACACACCTCGCCCACTAGTTATTTCTGTGTGTAATTCCTTTTCCTGCCATATTCTTGTTTCTGACCATATACGTTTTCCTAGCACTATGGATGGACACCTCCTACATTTTCTCCTGCCAGCTTAGTCAACATGGTCATCCTCAGGCATTGTAGCAATTGCCTCATGTACACAGACGATCCTTTCAGTCCACACAAACTCAACATGTGAGAGATGCAAGTATATTAAAAACCTTGAATCCATGCTCTCTCACATGCCAGTCAGTACATCTGACACTGAGCGGGTTGTCAGCATGCACACCTCACCACCTACTTTATCCAAACCCACATTATACATATCTACATATGTGGAGGTCCTTGCCAAAAACATGCCTATACACCAGAGACCTCCCAAACACAAGCATGCTACACATATTACTTCCTCTGCAGAAAGTACAGTTGTGTACACTTACCATAAATGTAGATGTTCGAGTGTATTCACGGTTTCAGTCATTACACTTGGGTTATCTTGCTGGCAGGCTACCCTCAGTCGGCCTGAATTCCAAAGTCTAGGTCTGGCGTCGGTTGCTGTCGCCTCTTCCCTGACGTCAGTGCGCCAGGGGTATAAAGATGCAGCTGATGCCATTTTCTTCAGTTTTTCTTGCCCCAGATGTCAGGTGCCCCCAAAAGGGTAGGCTAAAAATATGTCAATAAAACATGCATGCAACAAAATATATTATACCTTCATCTACAAGCAAATACACCACATATGTTGTATAGATTAGAGAAGTGCAAATAAGTTGCAGCAAATATATGGGGGATGGTGGGTGGGTAACCTGGACTGCAACAGTGAATACACTCGAACATCTACATTTATGGTAAGTGTACACAACTGTACTATGTTCTTCGTGTTTCACTGTTGCAGTCATTACACTTTATTCGAATCCCAAAGCTATGGTTGGGAGGCTGGAGCTAGATGGCACTAGGAGCGGCTATGAGGCCCTGCAGAACTGCACTGGCAAAGCCTGTCCTTGATTTAGAGTAGAGTGGGAAATGATCGTGCTTTGTAAAGGTGTGCACTGAACTCCAGGTAGCAGCCTCTAAAATGTCTTTGGTTGGTACTCCCCTGAGGAAGGCTGCTGAAGTGGCTGCTGCTCTGGTTGAATGTGGCCTAATGCCCTTAGGCACTGGCTTGCCATGTTGTGAACAGCAGAAACGAATGCAGTGGCCTATCCACTTTGAAATAGTCTGCTTTGAGATAGCCTTTCCTTGTGATCCTGCAGCATATGCCACTAGTAGCTGCTCTGTCTTTCTGAAACCCTTGGTTCTGTTCAAGTAGAAGCGTAGCTGTCTGTGCATGTCCAAAGAATGCAGAATTCTCTCCCCCTTATTCTGTGGGTTTGGATAAAAAGTAGGCAGATGAATAGTTTGGTTAAGGGGCATACTGGACACTACCTTAGGCATAAATGTCGGGTTTGTCCTCAGAAAAACCCTGTCTGGATAAAAAATGATAAAAGGTTCCACAGCCATGAGTGCCTGTAGCTCTGAGACTCGTCTTGCAGAGGTTATTGCTAGGAGCAGAACTGTTTTCCAAGATAAAAACTTTATATCAGCTGTAGCAACTGGCTGAAAAGGAGGCAGGGTGAGTTTTTCCAAGACATAATTGAGGTCCCATGCAGGTACTGGCGATCTCCTTGGAGGCCTTAAGTTTTTGGCTCCTCCGAGTTACTGCCTTAACAAGGGATGAGAAAAGATTGGTGGCTCTGTACTGTAATGAGCCGAAATGGCAGAGGCATGAATTTTAATTGAGGAAAAGGATAGGCCTTTGTCCAGCATCTCAGTTAAATATTGCAAAATCTGAGGAATATTTGGTACAGCTGTGTCAATTCCTTGTGCCTGGTTCCAAGGATAGAATCTCTTCCATTTTCCAGCATAAGAATTTCTGGTACTAGGCCTTCTGGCCTCCAGAATGACATCCATCACAGCTTTAGTGAGAGGTGCGTTTTGTAGGACTACATTATCTGCCATGCTGCAAGATTTAAATTCTTTAGTTGGCTGTGCAGGATCAGATTGTTTTGCTGGGATAGTATAGGAGGTATTTGAGGCAAGGTCCAAGTCGAGCATTGAGACAAGTTCCTTAGGACTGGATACCAGTACTGGCGGGGCCAGTCTGAGGCAATCAGTATCATCTTTGGCTTCTCTTGTCTGACCTTTAGGAGTACCTTGGGGAGGAGAGGCAGTGGAGGAAAGGCATATACTGCTAAGCTTTTCCAGCTGAAAGATAGTGCATCCACTTTCCATGCTTGTCTGTGATAAGTCCTTGTGCAGAATATTTTTAGTTGGTAGTTGTGAGGAGAGGCAAATAGATCTATATCCGGGCATCCCCATTTCCTTATCATCATGCTGAAGACTTGTGGATCCAATTTCCACTCGTGGAGATCCATGAGGTTTCTGCTTAGTTCGTCTGCCAGAGTATTTTTCTTTCCTGGCAGGAATTGTGCCTGCAGATGTACTTGGTAAGTCAATGCTGTGTCCCACAAAGTCATGGCTAGTCTACAAAGGGGGTAAGAATGAGTGCCTCCCTGCTTGTTTATATACCACATGACCGTGGTGTTTGTCTGTCTTTATCAGTAGTTGTCCCGGATGAAGTAGGTCCTTGAAAGTTGTCAGGGCATTCTGAACAGCTAGCATCACTTTTTGATTGATATGTAGCTGCATTTGGTTTGTGGACCATGTGCCTTGAATACATCTTCCTGCCATGTGGGCCCCCCAAGCATAATCTGATGCATCCGTTGTTAATGTCTGCCTGCCTGGGGGTAAAGTGAATGGCTGTCCCTTGTTCTGGTGACAGGCCTTCGCCCACCATCGAAACTCCTGTTGCAGGCAGGGAATGAGGGTAATTATTGTTGCCAGACTGTAGCAATGTTGAGTCCAAACACTTTTTAGGTACCATTGAAGTTTCCTCATATGCAGTCTCGCATATGGAATTAGTAGAATGCAGGATGCCATGAAGCCCAAAGCCTGCAGAATTATTCTTGCAGATAACTGGGCCTTTGTTACCAACAGGTTGAAATAGGTAGTCAGTTGCCTTTGCTTGTCTGGCGTGAGATAAGCCATCTGGGCAGTTGTATTTAAGCTTGCACCCAGGAATATTCTCTCTTGAGAGGGTACTAGTTTTGATTTCTTTTCGTTGACTGTGTACCCTAGGCCTGTTAGAAATCTCCTTACAAACGCCAGATGCTGTAGTAGAATGTCCTTGTTCTCTGCTTGAATGAGGCAGTCGTCCAAGTAAGGATATATTTGTATTCCTCTTTGTCTGCAGAATGCAATTACTGGTGCCAAGCACTTTGTGAAGACCCTGGGTGCAGTAAATAAGCCAAAGGGCAGTGCAGAGAATTGGTAGTGCATTGAGCCAGCTTTGAATCTGAGGTACCTTCTTCATGTTTGTCTGATTGGGACATGCAGGGATGCCTCTTTTAGGTCTAAAGTCACAAGCCAAGCCTTCCTGCCCAGCATGGGCAGAAGTTGCTGTAGAGTCAACATTTTGAATTTTTGTATATCCAGATATGCGTTTAGAATAGATAGGTCCAGTATTGGTCTCCAGGTCTTGTCCTTTTTCTTGGTACCAAGAACAGTCTTGAGAAAAATCCTTGTCCCTGCTCTTGCTCTGGTACTAGTTGAATGGCCCTCATGTCCATGAGGGATGAGACTTGCTTTTGTGCCTCTGCCCATTGATGTTTTGGAAGGTCTGGCCAACCGTTTGCCCTTGGCAGGGTATGGAAGTGTAACTTGCAGCCTTGTGACACTATGTTTAGGACCCATTTGTCCTGGGTTATTATGTGCCAATTTTGAGAAAAAAATGTTAGTTTTCCCCCTAAAGGTGCTGCCAGAAGATAACTGCTTGGTGCAGGCAGGGGGAAGTCATTGGGACGGTTTCCTATGTGGCTGTGATTTGTCTTCTCCACTTTTGGAGGTAGAAGCACCCCATTGTTTAGACGTGTACAAACCTTGGGGCTGGGATCTGTCTCTTGGGCATCTGTATCTACCCCTCTGTGGTCTGTCTGACACTGGAAAGGACCAATTCTTTGTAGGCCAGTGTCTGCTAAATCTGGAAGGCTGTACCTGTAAGAAATCCTTAACCGTTTGCATAGATTTAGCTTTGTCCTCCATTTTCTTTAACACCTCTTCTGCTTTAACACCAAACAAGGTATCATGCTGTAATGGAGCATCTAATAATTTTGCTTTGACATGATCAGGCAGATTTTGTTCCTTTAGCCAAGCATGCCTCCTGATGACAGAACCCGTAACAGCGGCCCTGCAGGAGGCCTCCAAAGAATCAAAATCACATTGCAAAGTATGCTTTCCAACTTGTTCAGCTGCATGCAATAAATCCTGCATTTCTTTGTTTTCTGCACATTCAGAATTTATCAACATTTTCTGTTTAAGCAGCGACATAATATATTGCTGATATTTGAGCATATAAAACTGACAATTTAAAGCCCTTATAGCCAAGGTAGCAGAAGTGTAAATCTTTTTTCCCCATCTATCCAATGCCCTAGAATCCCTGTCAGAGGGGGTAGGGTTTTTTGCAGTGGAAGCCTTGACCCCTTTGGGACCCCGAGAGATGGTTTCTGGGTCAGCAGCAGGGTTTTTGAAAAGGAATTTATGAGAGTCAAAAACCCTGCAGTACCTGTCCGGCTTAACAGGAGCTGGGGGTAAGGAGTCAGGGGTCAGACTGGACTCTGAAAATACATCATCTACAATGTCTAACACAGGTGGAATAGCTAGGAGCCTGTGTTGTGGTAGTAAAAGGAAGTCTCTGAGCCTTTTCTTAGATTTTGAAAAATCTTGGCTCTCCCAGTGGAAATGCTCCCTCATAGTATGCAAGGTTTCCTCAAAACAGTAATCCTCAGGAGGAGAGGCTGAAGAGATGAATTCTTCAGCATCAGAATCCTCATAGGGAGGAAGAAAGTATTCCTGATCAGAAGAGGAATCAGATGAAATGGAAACCTGATCTGAAGATTCATATTCCATCTTTTGCCTAGGCCTTTTATCAGGTAGGGGATGGGAACCCCTGATCAAAGTAATTAAGTCGTTGGCCATTTTGAACATCTGTTTTTTGGGCATGTAGGCCTGTCCATGAGGCTGTTGTACTTGTTTCTTTGTCTTTAAAGGTGCTTTAGTCTTTGCCTTTGAAGCTAAAGTCATTTAAATGTATAACTGAGTAGGTCTGAAAACACCCTCAGAAGCAGATACCTGCTCAGTGGCTCCGGACCAATCTGAGGGAATAATCTCCGAAAGTCCAATACCTTGAGCTTCCAGCGGCCTAGTCGACTCCACATGAGAGTCGGTAGTGGCCTGTGGGTCTAAAGTAGCGGGTGTCAGGGGATGCGAAGGCGCCTCACTGAGAACCGGCGACTGGCTTAGAAGAAGCCTCATCGGTTTTGGACCTCGGATGCCTGTCCTTTTCTTTTTCTTTGCATTTTTTGTGAATTCCGGTAGTCGTATGGCTATCCGATGACATTGTATAATCAAATCTTCTGCCAAAATAGTGCAATGCAAAATCGTACCGACGCTTAATAGTGCATTGGTTAAATCTAGCACAAAACCGACAACTAGCAACGTCGCGATCAGGGCCTAGGCAAGGAATATAGTAAGAATGAAAGTCCTTGTGAGGTATTTGCTTCCCACAAGAAATATAATTATTAACTTTTTCTGACATCGGTCTGGAGCAAGAAAAAAGTTTCCCCAATGGGGTACTTAGCTTTTAATGAAGACTTCGGATCTGAAATTTGAACACAAAAATCTCAGGAGTCTGCTGACCGGCACTTGCGAACTGCTTATGCTTCAGGCACCACACGGCAAGAAAGACTGAAGAAAATGGTGTCGGCTGTATCTTTTATACCCCTGGCGCACTGACGTCAGGGAAGAGACGACAGCAACCGACGCCAGACCTAGACTTTGGAATTCAGGCCGACTGAGGGTAGCCTGCTAGCAGGATAACCCAAGTGTAATGACTGCAACAGTGAAACACGAAGAACATCACAATATGCACAATATCTCATGCACCAGTGTCTCATCTGTCAAGTCCATAAGGCTAAACACTAAACCTAACATATTAATTATAGGTGACTCCATCGTGAGACACACAGATGTTCCTCTCACCAGGCTGGATAAGGAAAAGGTCACGGTCAGCTGTCTGTCAGGTGCCAAGATCTGCCATAGCACACATGCACTCAAGTCTCTCAACAACAGGTACTGTTATGACTCCGTCATAGTCCATGTTGGTGTGAACGACCAACATAAAAATTCAATCAAAAGCAACCTCAGGTCATGCTGCTAAACGCTAGCAGTCTTAACATGAAACTGCATTCATTGGAAGCAGTCCTCTCCCTGGAGGATGCAGACTTTTGTGCAGTCACAGAGACCTGGTTCAAGGCTGTGGTGAGCACTCCAGCCATACCAGGTTACACTTTCTTCCACACATTCAGACCACATACAGAAGGCAAGTAAACTAAAGGAGGCAGTGCATCAATATTTCAAGATAAATATACCTCCAGATAGATTAAACAGTATGATGCCCTATAGATACTTCAGGTGCAATTAACTGTTGGTAGGAAACCTATTCAAGTCATTGCCAGCTACAGAACCTCCTCCATGAATCAGAATACCCACTCTGCCTATTTGGATCAACTTGAGTCTATCAAGATACATCCAAACACCATGGTTTTGGGTGACTTTAACTGGGTGAATTACTTGTGCTCAAACTCACCTGCCCAAAGGTTCCTCGACTTTGTCAACTCCAATACTCTGGGCCAGCTGGTCAACATCCCCAATAGGGGTGGTAACATCCTGAATCTGGTGCTTACAAACATGGGAGACTAATGTAGCACCCCCACTGTGAGTTCAACCCTGGTGAGAATTGACCACAAATCAGTCTCATCTGAAGTAACTATCACACTCGAGCCGTCCCCCCCCTCCCCCGAAGCAACTAGACTAAGAAACTTCTCCAAAGCAATTATAATCTCTTATGGGATGGAATAACAAAACAAGCTCTTCAAGGAAAAGCAAACCAGCCTGGTGAACAACCGCAATCAATAGGCTTTACAATAAAAAAAGGAAAAAAACTGCCACCCAAGTAAGGAGTGGGCTTTAAACTGGAGACATTCTCTCCTCAACCTAAATAAGCAAATTAAGATTTCTTGTGAAGTCCTCCATGGCAAACTTCGAATCAAAGTTAGCTTCCTCAACAAAGGCATTTTTTAGTTATATCTGTAACCTAAAAGGCAAGGCCCAGATCTGAGCCGAACTGGTAGTTAATGGTATACTGAGGCAGTGGACATAGCTAATCTGTTGGCCAACAAGTGTGGTGAAAATTTCACCCCCATGTCCTCGCCACATACACCTCAGGACTTCCCTACCACCTGTCCCCTACCTTGCATCTCTAAATAGCAGATTGTAAACGCCCTCTCTAAGGCCAAAAACACAGCATCAATGTACCTGATAACATCCCAGGCTGCATCCTACATGGGCGCAAACGAGAATTAGCATCACCATTGGGTACTCTTTTCAATCACAGTCTAAGCACTGGCTTCGTCCCAGCTGAATGGAAAACAGCCACTGTTATCCCCTTGCACAAAGGTGGCGCTTCAACTGATCCTGGGAACTACAGACCTATTAGCCTGACTAGCCTTATCTGCAAGGCCATGGAGAGAACCATCATGGACTTTATCAACAAAGATATAGGTAATCTCCAAACACTAGATCTTACCCAGTTTGGATCTGTCAAGAGGCGAGATCGCCTGTTAAACCTGGTGGACTTCTTCGAAACAGTCACCAAGGCCCTGGATGAAGGGAAGTCTGCGATACAGCGTACCTAGACCTAGCCAAGGCATCTGACACTATCCCTCACTCCGGCATCATTGACAAACTCTCCCAGCTAGATATCAACCCTTATATCATAAGGTGGGTTGTGAACTGGCTCGCTGATAGAACCCATACAGTCAAAATAGGGGAACCCACGTCCACCAGCAGAACCGTAACTAGTGGCATTCCACAGCGATCTGGCCTGGGACCCCGACTGTTCGGCATCTATTTCTCCAAAGTACCATCTAAAACCAAGGGACTGTGGCTGACAAAGTCTGCTGACGAAGGCTAACTGGATGCGGTCACAGAATCTCCAAATGATGTCAACATCCTTCAAGAAGGTCTTATGCAAACAAATGACTGGTGCCAAAGTCACAGCCTCAAATTCAATGCAAAGAAATGTATTATCATCCCTTTCGGTAAAAGCGATGTTCCTGCAAATTACTACATCAATGGCAATACCGTAATTATGCACTCAGTAGTGAGAGATCTGGGCACTCAGGTTGACAGCAATTTTGCCTTTGATCGCCATGTTTCCACACTGGTAAGAAGGACATTCTATATGGCTCATCTCATAAGTAAGGGCATTCCCTCGAGAAAAGGAGAGGTTATCACCTCCCTGTACTCTTCACGGTTTAGGCTAATAATGGAGTACAATGCCTCTTTTGGTATGTACCTTTCAAACCACCTGCAGCAACTGGAGAGACCACAAAGGTTCCTCACAAGGAAAAATTCAAGGTCTTCAGCAGCTATCTTATGTGGAACGGCTGAAATCACTGGTACTTTATTCTGTTTCATACAGACTACTCATAGGAGATCTCTGACCCTGCTTTATTGGAAATGATGCACATCCGCAAGTCAAATGGCACACAGGTTACTCGCTCCAAGGACCTAAACCTGGTATGCGACATCAACAGAAGCTGCTGGAGGCCAGATTTGACTCCCAGAGGTTACCACAAGTTTGGAATAGACTCTTCACTTCATGTCAAACAAAGCACATCACTGGCCCTCTTCAAAACACAATCTGGACAATTGGATGGGTAACTGTAAATTCACCTTGGGGGGTTCCACCTGTGTCCTACTTGGACAGGGGCAATAGGTGCTGATCATGGTAACAAGAGTAGATTTGGCTAGGCTTGTAAGGGTCCTCGGGCTATTAGCCTAGTAACGTCGTATGATCCTATGACAATCAAAACTCTACTGGTCTTACGGACACACTTGCAGACAGCATGATTAAATGTAAATGTTGCAGCTACAGCAGACACTACAATAACACCATTACAGCCAAACATGCATGGAAACTGAAGATTAGATGTGGCAAACTCCTTAGCCAAAATTCAAAATAATACACCTAGAAGCTTAGTGTTAGCTTGCCCAAAGTCAAATCTGACTACAATTCAGAAATACATCTCCAACCTCAACCATCAAGAACAATTAAGAATGGAAACCAATAAAACACATTACATTACAGTGTATGGTAACTTCACACAGACTTCACAAACTCACTGTACCTTTATCTACAGCAACAAAATGCTGCATTTTTCAGGCTGGGTGGAAAGCTTGCTGAGAATGTCAGTGCATGCTCTGCAGGAGTCCTGCCTGCACTACATGCAAATATGTGAGAGTGGACGGCCAATACTGACCTATATGCACACACATTTTATATATATATATATATATATATATATATATATATATATATATATATATATATATATATGTATGTATGTATATATATGTATACACACATACATATATATCTATATATGGATCTACCTGAGAACAAAAGCTGAAAACGCCAACGAGAAGACAGACAACTGAAATAATCGACAGTTCGAAATCCCGACGGTGAAAGCACCGATATGCGAAACGAGCGCGACTAAGTATGCGATAGTGATGGACTTTAGGGTTAGGGTGCAGGTAAGGTAAGTGTGCGATAGTGACAGACCTTAGGGTTAGGGTTTGGGTTAAGGTTAGTGCATAGATAGTTGTTTAGTTTAGTATAGGCTTGTAAGGTTTTTGGCGTTTCTGTGTTGTGTGTGTGTTTTTCGGAAACGGATTTGTTTAGTTTGGTTGACTGTCGGGATTGTGGTTTGTCAGGCATGTGAACTTTCGTGTTCTTCAACTGTCGGTGTTGTGGTGTCGGTGATCTTGTTATCAGTGTTATTAGGTAGATCCATATACATCTCTCTATCTCTCTCTCTATATATATATATATATATATATATATATATATATATATATATATATATATATATATATACACACACATACATATATATATATATATATATATATATATATATCTATACACATACATATATATTATATATACATATATATCTATACATACATACATATAAAAATATGGTTCAGTGCTGCAGCTTTACTGTTCTGAATCGCTCCTTTTGGCTGATACTATCACTCAGCATGAACAAGTTAACCTTAGCAGTAATCTGTTTAGGATGAGCAGCCTACACGTTTAAATCAGGATCTGATATTTTCTTTACATATCAGTCCCTTTATCCACTGTTAAAGTCCTAGTTTGTACAGTAAAGTTGCTAATATATAAAGTCTTAGGAATAAAACACTGCCTTTTCTCAGTAACTGAACCCTAGTCTACACTGCCCTACTGACACAGTACCTAAGTATTAACGGTGAACAGCTAGTTCATGCAATTCAAAATCTGAGTCTGTATTGTATATTGCCAACATAAAATATCTTAAAATACTGCCTGTTATCAGTAATTGAACTCTGGTCCACAATGCTCGACTTCTACGGCAGCTGCACAATCATGGCAGATAGCTAACTCACTGCAGGTCACATTTAATACACTCAATGACATTTCATGGAGGAAGCTTCAGCTCTTTGACTGCAGGCCTATGTTACAACAAAACAGAGTTCAAAGGAATGTGTGGCACACCATCATGATGACCGTGTACTTTATAAATTAAGTAATGTTATATATGTAACCTATTTCTAGGCATGTGCCATTTTCAGCTGCATGACCCTAAGAAAATTCCACAGTGATATAGCACATCCAAGTTCTTTCTGGAAAACGAAGCCTATAATAGCTGTATGGACAGACAGCACAGTCTAAAATTAATAATTGGTAAGAAATCTTGATTATGTCTGGAGATGTAGCAATTTGAGGCAATCTTTTATGCCTGTGACAAGCAACAAGTTGCTTAAAACTTCAACAGCATTTCAGAGTACTACCTGTACCAAGCGTGTGTGTGTCTGTGTGTGTGTGTTCTTCCAAAAAATTCCACAACACGTATGCAGGGACACACTGCAGTCTATGGTAGTTTGTGAGTTGTGTATCACAACTCACAGTACCTCATAACACCCCTACTGCAGATGCTGACTTGCTCCAAGTCAGTTTAAACGTTGACATAATAAAACAAATATATGATGTATTACACACTGTACTAACACAAGAGAGCAAGCTGAGCAGCAGATGTGAGAAAACACTGCTCAGTCAGCCTGCTTCAGCACTGTCAGTCTGAAGAGCAAATCAAGGACAACAGGCCAAAGCTGGTAAAGAGAGGGATGTCAGCATCCCACAAGGTGATTTACCAGTCCTTGTGTACACTTTCATTTTCTGTAGCAGTTCTCACACCTCTTTAATTGTCCAGATGTTTGCCTGATATTTTTACTTTGTTCCTCATAAAATGTGCCGTTCTGTAGCAAATGATAAAGGATGGATATGTAATGATAGACATTTCAGTTTTACACTTCATAGGATCATAGGCTCATATACTAGGCTATCTGCCCTAGGGCATTTATAAGCCTAGCCAGAGTGTGTTTGGCTTTCGCCACCCATTTTAAATTAATTTTGCTATGCCCTTTTTCGAGGTTAGTATACTGTGCCTCTGTCTAACAGTGACACAGAAGTGATACCCGGGGTAAACCTAAGATCTCCCATCCACTCAAGATTCCTCCTGAAGAGAGTCAATGAGGGACTCTGCCTAACCTGGTCTGGGATTTTATTCCAGAGTGAAGGGAGCCTCTGGGTTATGAATCTGTCCCTCCAGCATGTCCTATTTATTTCAGTGCTGAGGTTCAAGTCTCTCGAGCGCGTAACTCGATGGGATTTGGATTTTCTGAGGTGCAGCATGTCCATTAATTCCGGGTTGGACATGGCTTTATACATCAGGCACAGATCGTCTCTGAGCAGGCGGTATGCCACTGAGTAGAGTTGGAGTTTCTTTAACTGGGCAGCATATGGCATCTGTTTGAGCCCTTTGATCCTCTTGGTGGGGTACTTTCGGGGTCTTTCCAGATGCTGCAGGTGTCTGGTAAGGTACATCCCAAAAGGGGCATTGTACTCAATTATGGGCCTGATGAGGGATGAGTAAAGAGGCACTATGACCTTCCCTGATCTAGATGTGAATCCCTCCATGATTAGGTGGGATATATAAAATGTTTTTCTAACCACTTTGGTCACGTGGTTGTCAAATGAGAGATTGCTATCAACTTGGGTCCCCAGGTCCCATATTACTTCTTCTGTACTTAATGGATTACCACCTATGTGGTAATTTGTGGGCACTTTGTTTTTGCCAAAGGGGATGACTATACACTTTTTGACGTTTAGCTTGAGGCCATGGCTCTGGCACCAGTTGTCTGTTTCTATGAGGCCCTTTTGGAGGATGCTTGTGTCGGCTGGAGAGTCGATTATGGCACCCAGTTTGCAGTCATCTGCGAACTTTGTCAGCCACAGTCCTTCCATGTTGGCCTGTACCTCCGAGAAATACATACCGAACAAGAGAGGTCCCAGGACTGAGCCTTGTGGGATGCCACTTGTAACTGGTTTGGAGTCTGACATGGCTCCAGCAATTCTAACCATGTGGGTTCTGTCCTTGAGTCAGTTTGCAACCCATGTAGTGACATAGGGTTTATATTTAAGCTGGTGAGCTTATCTATAATGCCCGAGTGGGGTATTGTATCGAAGGCTTTTGCGAGGTCCAGGTAGGCTGTGTGGACCACCTTCTCCTCGTCAATGGCCTTGGTGACTGTTTCAAAGAAATCGACTAGGTTTAAGAGGCAGGATCTGCCCTTAAAGCCAAACTGGATAAGATCCAGTGTCTGTAGGTCCCCAATATCTTTATTTATGAGGTCCACGATGATCCTTTCCATAGCTTTGCAGACCTAGCTAGTCAGGCCTATGGGGCGATAGTTTCCAGGATCCGTTGAGGCACCAACTTTGTGGATAGGGACCACTGTTGCTGTACGCCACTCTTCTGAGATTGAACAGTAGTTTTATGTTTGGGTTTAGCTCTTCTTGGAGCTCATGTAGGACGCAGCCCGGGACACCGTTTGGTCCCATTGATGCTGTGTTTTTTGCTTTGGAGAGGGCGGCTCTTACCTGAGCATCTGAGATGTCAGGGGGGCAGCACTCTGCTGGGACAGATATTTGCCCATTTGGTGGGGAGGGGGGGGGAGTTTGCACTGAACCTGTCAGCTAGGATGTAGGCAATGTCTGTGGGTTCAATGTATTTTTTGTCATTTTGGCCTAATTCTGAGCATATCTGTGAATTCCCACCCAGGTTCCTAACATAACTAAAGAAAGCCTTGTGATTAGTGTCCTGTGCAATTTTTCTCTCGAAGCTGGCCTTAGACGATTTTATGAGTGCCCGTAGTTTTTTGCTAATACTGATCAGAGGTGCCTTCCCTTTTTGGGATTCTGCTCCATCATGTAGTAGCTTCCTCCTTCTATTGTATAGTTTGTTTATGGCTGGGGTCCACCAGACAGGATGTCTGCCTTTGGAGGATTGGGTCTTGGTTTTATTTGGGATTGCATGATCCATGCATTCCTGAAGGTGTTCATAGAATGCGTTTATAAAGGATTCTGCGGTCTGGGCTGTATTTTCCACAGGCTCGAGGGCTTTGAAGGATTCCACCTCGGTTTTGAGGAGTGTGAAATTTGCTATAGAGAAGTTTTTCACTGTGGTTTTCTGGGCAGGGGGTGGGGTCGGGATGTGAATATCCAGTGAGATTAGTTTATGGTCTGATCTTACCAGTGAGGGATACACTTCTGGTCTGGAGCATAGAGTCCCCATGTTGGTGATGATCAGGTCCAGTATGTTTTCCCCTCTTGTGGGAGTGGTAACAAGTGGTTCCATAGCATTTGAGTTTATAAATTCTAGAAACCTTTGGGCTAGGGTGTTGGAGCTAGAGTAATGCTCCCAGTCTATGTTTGGGTAGTTGAAGTCGCCCAATATAATGGTGTTTGGAGAGACCTTCATATTTTCCAGTGTTCTCAGGAAGGCCGAGTGGGGTTCCTGGGTTTGGGAGGGTGGTCTGTAGCAGGCTATAAACTGGAAGGCAGTTTTACCCACTGTTAGTTGCACATGGATAGTCTGTGATGCTTCGTGCTGTGCCACCAACCTGGAGGTGTGGGTATCTTTGACGAATATTGATACTCCCCCTCCTTTTGTGGTTTGGTCCAAGTTTTGGGGCTGAAAAGCATGGTATGAGGTATAACCTGGTAGTGCTGGGGTGCTCTCGGGAGCCTTGAACCAGGTTTCTGTTACTGCACAGATATCGATGTTCTCCATGCTAAAGAGGGTTCTGAGTGCGTGCACCTTGAGGTTTAGACTTCTGGCGTTGAGTAGCATTACTCTTAGTTTCTTATCCCTTGTGATACCTATGAAGGTGGGTTTGTCTTTTGAGCCTTGCCTAAAAAAAGGCACTATGGGGGAAGCAAGAGCTTTTGCCAATATCCAAAAGCCCAAGGGTGACAGGTGCAAGCCGTCCCTAGCGAAGCATCGTGGCTTGTCAAGCATGTCATCCCAGGCTGACAGGCATTGGATCCCCTTTGAATGACACCAATACTTAAGCCAATTGTTGAAATTGATCATCTTGTCTTCATATTGTGGCATCATTCTTGGTGAGGGTAAGATGCTACTCAAGGTGAGGGTCATACCGGCCTGGGCTACATGCTCAGAGAGCTCCTCTATGTCTCTTTTCATGTAGTCCAGGGAGGTACGTCTCAGGTCATTCACACCAGCATGGACAATGACCGAGTCATATTTGTACTTGCCTTGGAGTGACCTGAGTGCTTGGATCCTAAGGCAACTCACCGTGACCTTCTCCTTGTTCAGCCTGGGGACATCAGTGTGCCTGACAATAGAGTCTGTGGCATCATTCTTGGTGAGGGTAAGATGCTACTCAAGGTGAGGGTCATACCGGCCTGGGCTACATGCTCAGAGAGCTCCTCTATGTCTCTTTTCATGTAGTCCAGGGAGGTACGTCTCAGGTCATTCACACCAGCATGGACAATGACCGAGTCATATTTGCACTTGCCTTGGAGTGACCTGAGTGCTTGTGTTATGTGGCGGATCCTAGCGCCCGAAAGGCAACTCACCGTGACCTTCTCCTTGTTCAGCCTGGTGAGCGGGACATCAGTGTGCCTGACAATAGAGTCTGTGGCATCATTCTTGGTGAGGGTAAGATGCTACTCAAGGTGAGGGTCATACCGGCCTGGGCTACATGCTCAGAGAGCTCCTCTATGTCTCTTTTCATGTAGTCCAGGGAGGTACGTCTCAGGTCATTCACACCAGCATGGACAATGGCCGAGTCATATTTGTACTTGCCTTGGAGTGACCTGAGTGCTTGTGTTATGTGGCGGATCCTAGCGCCCGAAAGGCAACTCACCGTGACTTTCTCCTTGTTCAGCCTGGTGAGCGGGACATCAGTGTGCCTGACAATAGAGTCACCTATTACAAGTGTATCAGGCGTGTTGTTTAGCCTTAAGGGCTGTGACTGTTTGGCACACTGGCTTTGTGAGCTATGTGTTGCACGTGTTTTGTTTTGGGGTAGCGGTTGCTTGGGTGTCTGCTTTGGAGGTCTCTGCTGCTTAGGCAGATTTTTATTTAGAGCCTCCGAGTATGTTTTTGTGTGTTTATGTGTTTTGTTTGCTGTCGTGGTAGGTCTATGTGAGACTGGAATCGTAGTGAGTGTGGTTTCCTTCTCCTCCTGACTGGTTACGCCAGTACTGAGTTGAGAGAGCTTAGCCTCCAGTTTGGCTATATGGTTGCATCTCTCACATGTGTTGGAATTTGTTGGGAGAAGGAGAGGGTTGCCTGTGTACATGAGGCAGTTGTAATATTGCCTCAAGATTTCCAGATTCACCAGCTGGACCGGAGAGGAGACTGACAACTGACCTTTGGACATGCTAGAATAGTATTGGGAATTCCTTTATAATTGAAAAAAATGGGCCAATGGGGAACAAGGTACTCAAGGGGAGTTTGTGAGGGTGTAGTGCTTTTAATTTTTTAGTGCTGACTTATATAACTGCTTTAGTGAGCAAGTGCCAGGTAACTTGAATGCAATGTGTTCATATCCTTCAGAAACTGCATACTAATGTAAAACCTTTTATTCTATCATCTTTTTAAATTTTTGAGAGCAATATTTAAACTCTGTCCCTATTTCTGGGCCTTTGTCCTCCCATTATTTTTGGCTTTTTCCAGATTTCTTGAGCCAAGAGGTTGAGAGGTATGGCAGTTCTGCTGATTACAGTGTATAACACATGTGGACACTATCAGTACACAAGCAAAAGTAAAAATTCTTCCTCCACCGCTGACCCTTGCAATACTTACTGGTCACGTTTTCCTTTGATAGCCTCCTCCTGAACACCGACGACAAAGTTCTTCCTTGTTTCTATTCCAAACATAGCTCCAAAGGCAATGATGCAGGAGAATAAAATGTAGTACTAAATGTAATTCAATGTTGTATTGTTGCCAGACCCCTCCTAGACTGAGGTCCACCAACATTTAGTAAACATTCAACGCAAGTTAGTAACATTAAGTGACCAAAAGTAAATCAAATGGTTTAAAATAAGGAAGCCACTTGCAGCTCCCTTTGGTAAAAATACTCCACCTCCTCCTCCCAATTTGTTGCTTCTGCTTCTTCACATCTGCGATTGCTCAACTCCTTTCCAGCGGTTACTAATCTGCGATTGCTCAACTCCTTTCCAGCTGTTACTTGTCTTTTTAATGACACTTTATTCACACCATACTCCAATCAGGCAGCATGTTCAAGGGTCTTAGAATTCTCTCTGTGAAAAAGTACCTTCTCAGATCTAGAGTAAAGAAAAGATGACTCCTCTCCTGTCCTTGCACTTCACTTACACCTTCACATGATCCATGTAATATTTTGTACACATGTACCATGTCTCTCTCACTTTCCTTCTCCCTCCCCTTTCTCTCTCTCTCTGCTTTCTAGTGGCTTCATATCATTTTCTTTGCAGGATTTCCAAACATGCACGAAGTATTCCAGTGGTCTCACAAACATGCAGCACGGTTACAGGACTATCACTAGCATCTACACCCCATACATACAACTCAAAATGATGCTGTTTGTTCCTGCTGATCTCTCTACCTGTCTTGGACCAATACATGTATACTAATTATCCCAGATCCTTTTCGGTCACAACATCTCCAAGTCTGCATATGATATTTTGGTTGCTGTGCCAAAATACAGAACCATGTAATTAGTTTAACTACTACCTCGTTGCCCACCTGTAAAGGACTTGACTTTTTTGGATCTACCTTCCACCATATGGGGCAGTGGCACTGATCTTCTGTGTCACCTACCAAAAGGTTCAGCTAAATATCCAAAATGAAGACACTAAACAATGTAGAACTGATCCCTGCAGTACTTACTGATCACTTTCGGTCTCTGACAGCCTCCTCCTGAACATCAACCACAAATTTCTTCCTCACAGCTATTCCCCAATACAGTTCCAAAAATTCTGCCCTACTCCTGGCCATTGCCAAGTGAAAGGTCTTGATGAAATACATGTCGACCATGTCCACTGACACGCCCTCATCCAGGGCCACGTTAGCAGCTACAAAAATGCAGAATGCTCAACTGCAAGTTCTTCTTGGTGGTGAAGCTACTGTATTTTGTGTACTGAAGCCATCAGTTGTTCAGAAACGCCTCAAGCCTTAGCCTCAAGATCTTCTCCATTACTTCTCATGCCACTGTTAACAGATGGTTGGTAGTGGTCTGTACTGGTCCCATCAATCTCCACCTTGAAGAAAGGAAATCACTGCTACCATTTTCTCCATCATCTAACACCTCCTTTCTCTCAGAAATAAATTAAATTAAAGATCACAATGGAAACTTCTACCAGTGTAATTACAATGTTTCTGACACCCTGCTGGAGGAGCTTTCATTGCCTGACTGGAAATACTTAGACCACTACTGCTGAAAACAGAATTTTTTAAATCATATTTTGATGTTCTATGCAGTACTATGGTGCACACTTAACTAGAATATGGCCACCCAATCACAGCTAATGCTTCCAAGAAACATTTTAACCTCTTTCCAAACCACAGCTAACAGTATCTTTTAAAAGGCAACATGGATTCCCATTTAAAATATTATGCATCCTATTCCTAGCCTCTTACATCTATTAACTTTTAAATGTACAGACCTCTTTTTTCAGTAGATTAACTAGGAGATACACGACTCATAAGACCAGAATCCCATAACTTCACATCCTTCCGTACCCCTAGAAAGGGCGTCTATATTACCTGATCGAATGTTTAGGTTAGCGAATACCTAAACGTCGATCTGGTAATATCAAAAAATTAAAATTGCGAACAGCCGATTTAACGTAGGGAATGAATTCCTTCAGCCGCAAAAAAAAAAAAAAAAAAAAAAAAAAAATTTAAACTAAAATGAAGTGGGGGGCTTTGCCTCCCCCCACTACCCCCCTAACTAAATATACCAACTCCGAGATTGCTCTACAGTGGGAAAAGGGGCAAAATCTGCATAATGGCCAAAGGAATTCTTTCCCCTGAGTTAAATTGGCTGTTTGCATTTTTTTTGCTTTCGCTATTACCAGATCAACGTTTAGGTATTCGCTAACCTAAAAGTTTGATCAGGTAACAGGAACCCTAGAAAGGACTTCATGTTACTGACCACAATTTCTCAACATTAGTTTCTTGCCTATAGAAATCCCTCCAACTAGAGACAATCACCTCCTTCTTACCAAACCTTCCTTTTCCAGCTCTTAAAAAAAAAAAAAAAAAAAATCTGAGTTATGAAGCCTCCTATTAAGTAGTATATAATAGAGAACATAAGCACATTACCTCCCCTTTAGGCTCTTATTTTTTTCGTATAATGTACTCTTTTATTCTATTTATGGAGTCTTCTGCCTACCCTCTCATCTCTCAACTTCTACATACCCTAGCTTCATTTTTACTTCCTTCTACCTTCCCTCTCCCAATACATCTAACTGTACATATTATATAAATTAAATACTTACTATGATGTATTTTTCCATCAGTTGTGAAAATTGTACACTGGAAGTTGCATTTGTAGTCATAGCTTTTTTAAAGTTATAGTGTTGAATTCTTACTTGTAAAACATTCTTCACTCTTCAACACCATGCATGCATCCATTTGTAACAGCCAGCAGTTACCTTCCGTTTACTGCATTCTCCCAGGCTGAGCCTCAAAATCGTCCATTTGGATCAATGTTCTACCCCAGATGACACATGAAAAATAAATAAAAATGCATCATACACACACATACCCACACACCCACGTACATATGTATGTATAAGCACATACACAAGAACGGCCAGAGTTCCTTGGTTTTCTGAGGGACTAAAATTAATCTGGAATAAAACCTGGACCCTTTTTTGTTTTGTGGGCCCTCCTAGAGGTCGCTCTTCTGAAAACTAAAGACTGGTATCTTCTGCATTGACGACCTGCTTTTGTCAGGGTGGCATGTCTGGTAATTTGAAGGGAGATCAACTTCTATTCTCCAAAATTGGTACTACATAACCTCTGAATATTATACCCCTTACCCACTTGGTCTGCACTATGGTCGGCCACACTGGTTGACAGATGGACAGACAACCCCCAACTACCTCTGCAGTGGTAGAGTCACAGCATGTCTTCAGCGAGTCTGCCAATAACTACCTGGGGATGAGCTGTTAAAACCCTGATTTTGTGGAGCCCCTCTGCCTCAACTTTGTCACCACTGATGAACTACCCTTGACCTTAAGGAGCTCTATTCAGTCATTAGTCAAAAAGTTGCTCTTGGGCCTCATCATAGGTAGGTACTAGGCTATCGGCCCAAGGGCCTACGTAAGCCTAGCCAGCAAGGTATCATAGCTTACGCCACCCAAGAAAGTTATTTCCCTGTGCCACTGTCCAGCAGAGACACAGAAGTGATCCCCGGGGTGCATTTCCTATTTCCCATTCACTCATCAAGATTTTTCTTGAAGAGTGCTAATGAAGAACTTTGCTTGACATAGATGGGTAGCTTGTTCCAGAGTATAGAAAGTCTCTGGGACAGGAATATTTCCCTCCAGTGTGTCCTGTTTATTGTGGTGGCAAGGTTTAGGTCCCTAGAGCATGTAGCTTGGAGGGATTGGGATTTCTTTAGGTGTAGCATGTCCAACAGCTCTGGGTTTGACATAGCTTTATATGTTAGGCAGAGATCACCTCAGAGTAGGCAATATGCTACGGAGTAAAGCTTGAGTTTTTTGAGGCGGTCAGTGTAGGGCATTTGTTTGAGGCCAGTAATCCTCTTTGTGAGGTACTTCTGTGGCCTTTCCAGCTGCAGATGTCTTGTGAGATACATTCCAAAAGGGGCGTTGTACTCTATAATGGGTCTAATGAGTGACAAGTAGAGGGGAACAATGACCTCTTTCTTCCTGGATGAGAACCCTTTTATAATGAGGTGTACCACGTAGAAGGACTTCCTGACTACTGTGGCAATGCGACTATCAAAGGAGAGACTACTGTCCACCTGGGTCCCAAAGTCTCTTATCACACATTCGGTGTTAAGTAGATTGCTGCCTATGTGGTGGTTCATGGGTATAGTTTTTTTACCAAAGGGGATGACACTGCACATTTTGGCAACTGAGCTTGAGGCCATGGCTCTGACACCAGGCATCTGTCTCAGTGAGGCCCTTCTGTAGGATGTCCACATCATTTGGGGACTTGACTATGGCTCCTAGTTTGCAGTCATCTGCAAACTTCATCAGCCAGAGGCCTTCTGTGTTAGCCTGTACTTCAGAGAAGTAGATACCAAACAGGAGTAGTCCCAGGATGGAATCCTGTGGCACACCACTTGTCACTGCCTTGAGGTCAGATATGGAGTCTACAACTTTTACAGTGTGGGTTCTGTCAGTGAGCCAGTTGGCAACCCATCTTTTGACGTAGGGATTATACCTAGTTTGTAGCACTCTTCTGGTTCCATCAGAAGATCCTCTGAAGGGACAAAAGATATGACAGGAACAGCTGATCAGGTTCTCTCTTTCTGTTGCTCTTAAGCAATTTCTTTCACTTTGGGTCTGAAGAGGGCTGACCTGGCAAATGGGACAGTGGTGAAAAGAACACTGAAGTTGTCAGCAAAACTGCAAAATCTGAGCCAGCTAGGACACCTGTATCAATTGCTCTGGCTTCTCCAATCAAATTATGGATGACTCATGGCTGTAGATGCAATATTAAGCAATTGTCAAAACCTGTGACTCAGCTGTGTACTAGGCAACACTGGCCAGCAACTTTTAGGGCAATTCCAAGGAGTTTTCTGCTAGCTCTCACTGAAAACAAGTTATGTGCATCACGTAGATACGACCCCATACAACAAAGGTGCCAGACATTAATGCACTCTTCCCTGTGTAGTCTATCACTCTGGAATCTCTATGCAATGGATGGACTACAGAAGTTTCAGTAGAAAACTCCTCCTTGTTTGCTATAACTACCACAATTAAATTTAAAAGGGATGCCTTGCTCCACTGACGCCTATTAATGGACAACAGAGGACCTTGTTCAGGCTTCCCTCATATGTGGTCAGAGAAATCAGGTTCTTGTCAAGTCCACTTCACAACCAAAACCAAAATCAACCATACACTTAGCTGGGAGAGCCATCCAGGATGTATATGGGATTGTCTGAAAGGTCTCCTGCATAATCTCCTCATTTGGAGTGGGGAGGCAATAGGCAAATATACCCTCGGTCTCATCATTTCAAGAATGCCCCAATTTTGTGGTTATCTGGATGGGACAGTGTGGAACCCTTCCCTTCACTGACATAAGTGTCCACAGTTACAGACACAGCTGGGGAGTCCAGGTGCCTCCTCTTCTATAGCCTCTTCCTAAGTAAGCTCAGAATGGGTTCATCCGAGGGACTTCAGGAAGGGTTTTCCTCTAAAGGGTGGGGTCTGCAATGGCCTTTTATAACAACTCTTGGGACCATGATTCCAGATGCAAGGCTCTCAACTGAGGAGTCCTGGGGTGGAGCAGAGGTTAACAGTACATCTGAAACTACCAAAACTAGACTGTTGTCCAGTAGTCCTTTCCAAAAATTCAAATGCAAAATTTTTTTTTTATCAGTCAGCATCATCTGTACCACTTCAGATATCAGTGCAACAGTTGACACTGAAGGACTGACACCAACAACACTTGTCTCAGAGGTCCTACTTAACAACATGACCAGTTTTGGCACTGATGGCTCAAACACCAGGCACTATGCCACCAAGAATGCCTTGAAGGGATAGTAGATAACCCCAGCAGCAAAAACTAATCTACAAACTCATAGTACCAAACAGTTCTCATCACATGATGAATAAGGGGGTGGCACAGAGTGAGATAACTCCACTGGTATCAAAGCAGAGGACACCAGACTAATCCTTGGCTCCAAAACTCCCATAGCTGAAACCAGGCACAAAGGAGGAGCATGTTACATTAAGGGATTTAGCCCTTCATTGTCCTCCCTAGAAACAGAAGGTAATTAGAGGGCACCAATCTCAATTTCAGCCTTAAGCAAGACTTGCATTACTGTGTCCCACTGAGTGTGTGCAGAGGTACTTCCAACAGATGGCCTGGATTTAAGGAATCCAGATAACTCCCTCTACATGGAGAAAGTGCCCACAGTCTTCCTTTGAAGGTGGTCGGGCACTACAATCATTTTCATCTAAAAAGAATTTTGAAAAGTTTGACAAAAAGACTGAAGAACATTTGATGGATTAGGGTCTGATCTTGGGACTTTGGAAAAAGTGGGATAGCAAGCAGAATATCCTCTAGATGTTCTCCTATCCTCCTCTTCAGTTTTACTTCCATCAGAAGGTAAAAAGTCTCTTTTGGGTTACCTTGTTATAACATTATTGCAAAGTCCAAGAGCCAAAACTCATTACAAATATTGCACTCCCACCTAAGGTGTTCTGGACCCAAGCAAACCATGGAAAAAAGTCAGGATGGCCTTGGGTGGAATTTCTGTGGCCGCATCAGTCACACTTCTTAAACCCAGAGGCATTTTCCTCATTCATTTTATTAACAAAACAGTCAGTACAACTGTTCATACAACGCTACTGGAAATTACTGCCCTGCACCAAAAATAAATTATGGCTGAGCACTAAATACCAACTTCGTACTACAGAATTACCAACAGCAATTAAATAGAATAACTGCAGAAAAGCCATTACAACAATGTAAATGATAAAGCAATAAACATTCCTTTTCAATGTTAGGCATAGCAGATAGTGAATGAGGGGAGGATAAACCTGACAGGAAAAATACCACAAAAGTAATCTAAAGCTCAAGAAATTAAAAGTTTCTCTAACACTATAGCAAATAGATGTGAAAATTAGCAGAACATAAAGGCTTTCACTTATGAAGTGAAGCTCAAGCTATTTAGATCATGTCTGATCACTGAAAACAGCAAGAGATCTGGAGTAGAAGCAGGGTACTGCGGATTTAGGGGAGGAGCTGTTCAGTGCCACTCTCAACAACCAGTCCTTCAGTTTGGAAGTGAATGGACTGGACAATGTAAGTTTCAAAATGATTTATTTATTTTACATTTGTTTATTGGGATAGTCCCACTGGACACAGGTCCATTTTCAGCGGGGGCCCAGGGAGAAAAGTTCCACATTGACAAACTTACATAGATTACACAGAAATTAGCAAACAAATATAAAAACAAAGTGATTATATACAATGGCTTAGTAGTGTTCCCTAGCAGGGACTCACAATTCTCATGGACAGACACAATTAAAAGTAAGAGACATCAGACTGAAAAGCAGAGCTTGGTGACGTAGGTACAAGTTATGATATAAACTGAAAGCAAATTCTGTAATTAACTTAAATCGGGGTTGGTACATGGGCATGGCCAATTCACTTTGAGATACTGTTTGAGGTTTTTTTTTTTTTTTTTTGAAGAGACTTTTGGAGGATTGTAGGGTTATATTGTTTGGCAACAAATTCCAGGTTTTGCCAATGAAGTTGGCAAACAGGGATTCATCAGCAGAGTTATTAGCTTTGTGGGTTTGGACCAGTAGTTTAACAGCTGACCGTAGGGATCTCAGGTTGCTATATGGCTTAATAATCTTTTAAGTGAGGTGGTATCCTCAGGGTGGTACAAAATTCTGTGCGCTATTAAGAGTTGATTGAATTGAATTAAGCTGGCAGTTCTACCCACTCTAGGTGTTTAAGGTTCTGGCAGTGGTGGGTTCTATAGGCGGAGCCAGTGGCAAATCTGGCAATATGACTGTAGCTATGGGACAGCTTACCTAGCTCGGATTTGCTGAGGTTTGAGAGTACAGGCAAGGCAAATAAAAGAGTAGAGAGCAGGTGTGATTGGGCGGATTGCAGTCCTAGCTAGTGGGGTTAAAAATATCTTGTTTCTATACAGTGATCCAAGCTTCTTATTGATGGTCTGTATGGTTTTGATTATTATGTAGTTATCATAACGATAGTCCTGGGTGATAGAGATGAAACTGCACAATGCAGATCTAATTCAGTAGGTATTTCATCAGATCAGCTCATAAGCAACCTTGGCTGCAAGAATTATGGGATAAAGGAAACAGGCAAAGGCCTTCTCCATATCTTGGAAGCTTGCACGTAAGCACTTCCATAAGGAAAAACTCAAGGAAGGCAGTAAGTGAGGCTCCAGAAAAGAAAAGCATCTAGTTGACCCTTAGACAGTGAGACAGAAGGGCAGGAATGTGATGGAGATAACATAATGGTAGATCTGTTGGCAGTTTTAAGTATGTAACTTTCATATCTGACACTGGGGGCTTTGTCTCCACCACTTCTTGGACAGAGTACCAAATGTATCCTCCTGGATCACATGCCATAAACAAATACTCTGGATTGTGTCAGCTCCGTACGCAACTCGACCTGGAGGTGACAGCCAACTCATAATGCCATGCAAGGATGTTCAGTGATGCCCACAAAGCAGCTGTAAAAATGTCAATGATTGAAACATTCTTGAAGAAAGCTTGAGAGGTGCCACAGAACCCGTACTGAGAATATTACAAGCCTCAGAAAAACATTTGCCATATTTCTGGTAGCAAGATCCAACAATGGCATTGGATGGTTCTGACCCAATTTCTTGAAAGACAAGGATGGAAATAGTGGGAAATCCTTCCTTACAAAACCTGTTCAAATAAAATTTGAAATGGCAGTGGACTTCGGTACACTACAACACACACTATCCCCAATTAAAACAGTCAATGAAGAAAACTAGAAAGAGGAGATGATTCATTTACATTGCATTCTGTAGTAACCTTGAGAATGAAGGAAGAACTGGACTGGAATAATATGCTGTTTTGTTAAAACTTAATTTACAACAGATGGACACGACCTGCATCTTTGAAATCCTCCCCTACCAGAGTCATGGGCACCAAGACTAAGTCTTCCAAGTAATACACTTAAAGGGTCGACGGAACAGGCTAGTCCAAAGGGAATGAGACTTAATTAGAACAAAATTAAAAGGACCATGGAAGAACATGAGACGTGAGAGGAGAACAAAAGACAAAGATCCCGCTCAAGAAAGTTTATCATGGCTTAACAGAAGACAAAGCAGTATTTGTTCCTTAGTGGAAATTTAAAAATAGCTGCTACATGAATTCTGGCTAAGGAAAAACTTAGGCCTGAGATAACAACCTAGGAAAACTAATCCAGATTGCTACAGATGGGAGCAGAGGATGAGTCCAGTCATCTAGCTGTGCCCCATACAGAGAATTAAGCCCATTTGCTACACCAAATTTTCCTATTACCAGATGTGGATCACTCTGGATGTATGAGAAGGGTCCCTGTCCATCAATGTAATCGACGATCCCATTCAGTTAATCTCAGGGAATAGCACACTCTTAGAAGCTTGCCAAATACAGGCTGGCACCAAATTATTGCCAATAATCTGTTGGACATTATTCTGGATGAGAATAATATTTTCCACTACAAAACATGCCCAACATTTCAAGATGTTCAGACTGCAGCCAATGATAGCTACAGATTAAGAGAGCATTATCTGAAATTTAGCAAGATTAACCATTACGTCCAAGACTGAAACAGACTAAGAAGTAAACTCCTGGGACAAGCAGACTCTCTGTGGTTAAAGATGCAAGGAGATACTCGTCCAGCTACAGAACAAACCAGGAATTTTGGGATGCTGTGACTGCAGACATGCACATGGTTAACACCCTGGTGGATATAGTGAGACCAAACGGTGGTATGCTGAATTAAAACAGACAGACTCTTATGCAAAAGCGAAGACACCTCGAGGACTACTTTGCAATTCTGATGTGTAGGTGTGCATACCGGAGGACCAAAGAGCATGCACAGTCTCTTTTGGACAGAGAGGAAAAATGGACTGCAGTGATCATTTGAAAGGGCTCCTTGACAATGTAATGATTCAAGCTGCTCAAAATAAGAAAGGTCTTGAGGTTCCAATTTTTTTTCCCTGGAACTAAAAAGAAACCTCAAGTAAAAGATACGCTCACTCTGGGCTGGCGGGTCCTTCTGGAAGGCCCTTTTAAACAGCAGATTCTAGTACTGATATTTTCTTGCAGTCTTTTGCTTGCATGGGACATTAGGAAGGAGAAATGACTGTTTACTGGGAGGGGACAAAAACTGAGCTGAATGGTCCTTGGATATTATGTCTCTAAGCCACCTGTCACAATGATGACTTATCATGCTGACAGTTGGTAAGACAGTCAACCCCTAACTGCCTCCAGAGTGGAGAAGTCAAGCAAGTTCACAGGTATGTGAGAACTGCCTCCAGAAGAAAGGCAGAGTGACCACTGATTGTTCTGCCAAGAACTATATCCACTAGGAGCATACACATTCTGGAAATTGCCACAGCTACAGCAGTGCTTTCCAGAATCTCAAAAATTATTCTGTTATGGACACGGGAATCACAGCTAGTTCACTCTGAAATCCATTCTTGTGAGAAGTTTGACATTTCACCTCAACTTCAGAGTACTGCTCTCTCTCACTCTCTCTCTCTCACCTGTTTGTTTTTCCATTTCAGCTCTTAAAGAATCTCTGAACAGCATGTATTCATCAAAAAGGGTGTTCATGAACTGTGCATGGAGCCAGGCATGATGGTGAACTGCTCTTGCAACCCCCCCCACAGGACCATCAACAGCACTACAGGCAAGATGGATGGTCTGATTCACAATGGAGCTCGAAGCCAACAACTGGAACTGTATTATGGTCTTAATGTCAGAATCTAGTAATTTGTCCACAGTCTTGACCATCTTACTAAGCAAATTTCTCTGGAATCTCTAAGTATGTACAAGGTGGTATAGCACACAGAGAGAAGGCAAAGGGAAAAATAATGCCCCCCCCAATCTCCCCAAGGAAAACAAATTCTTGTTCAAGGGGATGAAAAAAATAAAATAAAATTGAGTCTAGAACCTTCCACCATCCAGCAGTAGCAGCTATAATGACCATCACCATCTTCTGCAATCAAATGATACAATCTTTTTTTTGGGGGGGCAAGGTTGAAGTATTTTGTCTGGGTGTTTAGGGATAGAAGCCACCACACTTGGGTTCTTCTGAGCACTATCTGGTAGTAATCTGACCATTCCGTCAGCCGGTAGTACCATCTAACAGGAGTATCTGGATGACTGGAAAGTCTCTGCCAAGATGCAATCTGACTGAAAATGGATGTCCTTTTGCCACAGCTTTAATCCTGATGATTTCAATGATCTCCCAAATATGTGGAGTTATCAGGAGATAAGGTAAGGGGGTGGGGGAGAGTCAGCCATGCGGGTCATCAGTGTCCACAATGGTAGACTCCTCTGTGAACTCTGTATGCTTCTTCCTACACTGAGCTTTAACTCCTGTCCTTAGATGTGGAAGGGAAAAGAAAGAAGAAAATTTGCATCCTGGACACTGCAGTCTCTCTCTTCTGGTGGTTAGGGAAATAGCAGAAAATTCCCAGAAAGAAATGGCCTGAACCACTTTCTGGGGCAGCTCATGCAAGTTGCCTGTACCAAAGGTATCATTACCTGCCATGACTCCAAACTAGAAACACAAGATGCCAAGCCTGAAGGGCAAAGACTGTTCAAATTCTGATCCCCACCCACAGATCAATAAAATCAGTGCAGATATCAAGCATGACAGAATATCCCCAACCTGAAGTCAAACAACATGCTCATGCCATAGTCAAGAGTGGAAGCACTAACATCAAGCAGCAAAGGGCTGACCTCGGAGGTGGAATACTTGGTCTCAGAAGGATAAGGATCAAGGCTGGACCTTAAAATAAAAACTCCAGTGACAAGACGGGGACTGAACTGAGGAGGCTATGGTCAGAATCAAGGATGGTGATGGCTCTGTTGACAACAGGGCAGTACATGTCTAAAGCATCAAAACCCCAGTGCCATCAATGTTGACACTGAATATGACTGGTTTACAGATAGCAGAGTGGGAAATGGAGCTTGAATCAAGCCCACAGAAGAATCACCAAGGGTTAGGCTTGAGAAATCTGACACTAGGGGTGCTCCACAATCCATAAAGTCAGCATGGAAAGCCACTTAAAACCAAATTTTGCTGCATTTTGAAACAAGCTTTTCCACATTTCTATGTGGTCCAGTTGCACCAAAAGTGCCTACAGGATCCACCTGACACAGAGGAAGTAGGCTTGGGGTACAACACTCCGGTTCTGATGCAGCAGAGGTAATGTTGTCAGGATGGAGGGAAGTAGGGGAAGTCTTTTTGAGAGGATCCATGACAGAAACATACCTAATGGGCAATGGAGCAGAAAAAAAAAGTAAAATCTGCATCCTCAGCAGCCTTAGTGCTTCAATATATTATTCTGTGCTTCTTGATAGTAAAAAGGGCATCCTTCACAGTAGGTACTTTTCTCTTAGAAGAAGACAACTTAGAAATGGCAAGGGAAACCCTGGGTTCAGACACTTGGGTAAACATTTTTTTTTTTTACTTTGAGCCCATTTTTGTACTCTTAATTGTGAAATGCTTAAAGGAGGCACACATACAACAGTTCTCTGAAAAAAAAAAAAAAAAAGAGTAATCTTGAGACACTTACAACATTCACAGTGCTTCCCTGGAGTGATCTTACAACCATTTAAGCCTTGCCAGTACCCACCCTCAGACTGATCCTCCTCTTTCAAGGAGGGTCACGCCACTCAAGCCAGGGATGAATTTATGAATACAATCATCTACCATTCACAGGAACATTATGTATCACACTTCTTAATTTATAATGGGAGTAGATTCCAGTGGTGAGGAAGGTACTGTATAACAAACTTCTTTCTCAGCCTTGTTCTATTTACCTGCTGGTAGATATTTAGATCTCTTATTTTGGTATTTGTGGAGATATAGCATCTTCACTCTGGGCAGTTTCTAAAATGATCAAGACTCCTTAACTATATTCATGATAGAAACAAATGTTAACAATAACAATAATCAAATAGCAAAAGTAACAAAATTCTGACTTAGGCAAAGTATGCAAATTGAAGCCTAAACAAGTTAGGGGAAGAGAAGCTCCTGACAGAAAACCTGGTCTCTTAGCACTACAATACTGGAAAAAAGGAAGGATCTGCTGTATAGGAAGGCACACAATTAGCAAGGAAACAATTTTACAATCGAGGAAACTTTCACTAATGGAAATAGTCTAGGGATGTTAAGATAAGTGACTGACTTCACCAAGTGACTTGAGATTGGGAGATGCATATAGTGCTGAGGATTATCGGTAAAACAGGAAAGGCAAAGATAGTTTAGTTCATATAACTTTTCCCAGGCTACATTCCTGTCAGTGTTAGTCCTGCAGGTAACAGAGATGAAACACAATGTCAAATCTTGCAGAGAAGCAAAAACACATCTGAGGTGACAGATTACTGGCTGGAGTTTAGTGGTACTGAGAAGACTACAATGGTGAAAGTTTAAGTCATTCAAACTGGCAGCTCTCCATAATTTACAACCTTTTGCAAAACTGAAGCAAAGTTTTAGTTTGCAAGTGCATTAATAAGTGGCACACAGTAGACAGGAGCTACCTGGAAAAATATATCTGCATTGTTTTTGACAGGCATTATTGTATCCTAGTACCCCATACAGATGAGCAGTAGAAAGGCCCACACAAAACCCACCTACTATCCAAAACTCAGTGATGTGTACGAATATGTAATGAATATTCATGGAGGCATCCTCAACAGCCTCATGAATATTCACCATGTATTTACATGTCGATTCGGGGAAATAAACATCAAACAAAACATGTTTTAAAACTGAAGAAACAGCACTATAAATTTTTAACAAAAAAAGTAGCTCTGGCTGTTATTGGAACCCACTGGTTTGTCTAAGCTGTCGAGCAATGATGTCGACTGGGGGAGGGGGTTAACGAATCTTGAGAATTTTATCAGTGCAAGTACTTTTGTGGAAAAAGAAGTCGAGTCAAGGGGAGGGCTATACTCTAGGCTAGAGAGAAGAGAATTAATGGTAGTAATGCTGGTTTCTAGGGTTAGCAAGTGGGGTTGCATGGAAGTGTAGCCACTCCTGAGATGTACAATTGCATGCCCCATCCAGTGCTGTCCTCTACGTACAGCCATCAATCCAACAAACTACCATAGCCATCCATTCAGAAATAGAACACCCACACTGCATTTTCAAGTGAAAGATATTAAAAAGCATTTAAAGTAGAGAATATATGAAACACATTAAAAATTATTACCATAATATAGCCACTATTATAATACATGTAAAGGTGGCTTTGTTCATCTTCACCCCCTGGCATTCACAAGAAAAAACATTACTGTAATTAAAAAAAAAAAATCAGTTTCCAAAGCATTTTTAAGTTGTGATAACTTGTGAAGAAACACGGTAGTTGGAGAAGGTGGCAGCCACCCTTACATGCATAGCCAGGCAAGCAATCTATTTCTTATATGTAGCAGCGCAGAGTAGTACATCCCAAGGTACAGCATATGTTGAGAATTTGCCATACAGAAGCGATTTGTTATTCAATAAATCATGTTCATATCTGGTGATTCTTAACAAGTGATGTAATGGTGTCAATCTCAAGAGTGTTGGTCAGCGGTACCATGCCCACTTCTGACTGGTTGATGGGAACACCCAGCGCTACATTAGCTGAAGTGGGGCATTACACTTCAGTATATCTGTAAGTGAGACATGTTACTTTAGAACACTGCCTACTTGGGTTTCAATACAGCAGTAAAGACAGTTGTTCATCTAACAAAATTTCCAGATACCATTGTTTTACTGAGTACCACAAGGATCTGAAATAATTAAATACAAAGACTACAAAAAAAGTAGTTATTGTGCCACATCTCCACACAGGTTATCAATTCCATGGTTGGTCGCCAAGCAGGTGTCCCCCTCAAACAAAAGTAGATCACCATAAAAATGGAGTTAGAAGAAGAACAAAGTCTTCCAAAATAATTTACTGCAGCATGTAGCTTGTACAAATGTTAACATATCCTACTACATATGTGTCCATAAACATTAATGTATACATGATGTCACTAGCAAATCTGCATGTCAATCATGGATCATTTGCATATGAACACCACACCCACTTCACAGTCTGACCATGTGGGGTATCCTACATGTGTCCATCAACATCAATGTATGCATGATGTCACTAGAAAATCTGCATGTCAGTCAATCATGGATCATTTGCATATGAACACCACAACTATTTGGCATGTGAAACAGGCCACACCCACATCAGTCTGACAATGTGGGGTATCCTACATATGTGTCCATCAACATCAAATGTATGCATGATGTCACTAGCAAATCTGCACATCAATCATGGATCATTTGCATATGAACACCATGACTATTTGGCATGTAAAACAGGCCGCACCCACTTCACAGTCTGACAATGTGGGGTACTAGGATACAATAACACCACGACAAACTTGTGGAGGGGAAGGGAATACCCAGGTAGGTAATGAATACTTGAAAGTCACTTTCTTTTCCCCAGAGGGTGGTAAAACTGTACAAATATGGCACCTGCTGGACACCAGGTGTCTCAGTTTACTTCTTTACAAGAAAAGGATAGCATGTGGCAAAGACATACAGTACTGCAGAATGGGGGAGCCATACCATGCAGCAGCACTACATCCTGTTATAAGAGAGATAAAAGTACTGAAAATAAAGGAAAAACTGCTCTCCAAAAAGGCTGCCTGCTCTCTTACACCAGACCCAGTGAAACCTGGAAACACCTCTGAGGATACAGGAGTTGTCTGTACCCTTTATTTCCTTGTGGAAAGTGTGCCAAATCAACCCATAGATAATGGGAACATGTGAATGGAGTCACAACCCAGACATCCAGCACTACTGCACAGCTGGAGGAGAGCAGCGTAATAGGTTCCCCTAGCAATCAATGAATTACATAATAAACAAAATGTGAGCACATGCACACACCCATACACTCATTAAGTTTATATAAAATAAAATACATATACAATAAATTCATGACACACACATATACAAATATATATATATATATATATATATATATATTTTTTTTTTTTCCTACATGCACACACACACACACATTATATGTATACAGTGGATGTAAAAAGTTCACACACACACATTATTTGCATACAGTGGATGTAAAAAGTGTACACACCCCTGTTAAAATGCCAGGTTTTTGTTACATAAAAAAATGAGACCACAATAAATTATTTCAAAACTTTTCCCACATTTAATGTGACATATAACCTGTACAATTCAATTGAAAAGCATACAAATCTGTTAGGGGAAAAATATAAAAAATCAAAAAGTACAATAAGCTGGTTGCATATGTGTGCACACCGTTAAACTAATACTTTGCTGAAGTACCTTTTGATATAATTACAGCATTCAGTCTTCCTGGGTATGTGTCTATTAGCATGGCACATCTTGACTTGGCAATATTTGCCCACTCCTTGCAAAAGCGCTCCAAATCTGTCAGATTGCAAGGGCATCTCTTGTGCACAGCCCTCTTCAGGTCACCCCACAGATTTTCTATTGGATTTAGGTCTGGGCTATGGCTAGGCCATTCCAATACTTTAATTTTCTTCTGGTGAAGCCATTCTTTTGTTGATACGGACGGATGCTTGGGGTCATTGTTGTGTTGAAAGGTGAAATTCCTTTTCATCTTCAGCTTTCTAGCAGACGCCTGAAGGTTTTGGGCCAAAAGCGACTGGTATTTGGAACTGTTCACAATTCCCTCCACCTTGACTAAAGCCCCAGTTCCAGCTGAAGAAAAGCAACCCCAAAGCATGATACTGCCACCACCATGCTTCACCGTGGGGATGGTGTTCTTTTGGTGATGCAAAGTGCTGTTTTTGCGCCAAACGTACCTTTTGGAATTGTGGCCAAAAAGTTCAACCTTGGTTTCAGACCATAACACATTTTCCCACATGCTTTTGGGAGACTTTATGTA
This sequence comes from Protopterus annectens, assembly GCF_019279795.1. Classification (NCBI taxonomy): domain Eukaryota; kingdom Metazoa; phylum Chordata; order Ceratodontiformes; family Protopteridae; genus Protopterus; species Protopterus annectens. The sequence goes on from NC_056737.1 coordinate 1,664,631,274, forward strand.
TTGTTTTGCCAATTTTAGCCAGGTCTGGATGTTTTTCTGTGCAAGAAAAGCTTCCGTCTTGCACCCCTACCCCCATAGCCCAGACAAATGGAGAATATGGCCAATATGGGAGATTGCTGTCACATGTAGTACACAACCAGTACTTGCCAGAAATTCCTGCAGCTCCTTCAGTGTTGCTGTAGGTCTTTTGGCAGCCTCCCTGACCAGTTTTCATCTTGTCTTTTCATCAGTTTTGGAGGGACGCCCAGTTCTTTGCAATGTCACTGTTGTCCCATATTTCCTCCACTTTTTGATGGCTGCCTTTACTGTGTTTCATGGTATATCCAATGTTGTGGACATTTTTTATACCCTTCGCCTGATTGATACCTTTCAACAATGAGATCTCTTTGATGCTTTGTAAGCTATCTGCGAACTATGGCTTTTGTTGTAGCAGACAACTGAGTAAATGTCAGGAAAATCCTACTAGGACAGCTGAACTTTATTTGGGGTTAATCAGAGTCTCTTTAATTGATAGCTGGTGTGTACCCAAGAAGACTGAATGCTGTAATTAAATCAAAAGATGCTTCAACAACGTATTAGTTTAAGGGTGTGCACACTTCTGCAACCAGCTTATTGTACGTTTTTTATTTTTTATATTTTTCCCCCAACAGATGTGTTTGTTTTTCAATTGAATTGTACAGGTTATAGGTCACATTAAGGGTGGGAAAAGTTTTGAAATGATTTATTGTGGTCTCATTTTTTTATATCACAAAAACCTGGCATTTTAACAGGGGTGTCACACACACACACAATGTATAAATATATATATATCCACATACATCGATACACATATACATTTTCTTTTCTATGTGATAGGACGTTCTTAATGTTGTATATAAAACACGGCATTAAAAAGTTCGAACATATAGAAGACCAACACGCCCACAACACTGAACAAATGACTGAGAAAGGAAAAACATTTCCTTTCACAATATTCACAAGAAAACCTCTCAAAATACTAGCCTCAAATTTGTCTGAATAGTGGCAGTATTACAGGAAGCTTTAGTGTTGGCACCCATTACTGACACTGCCCTCCCCCCCCAGCCCTAACCCTACAACTTAACTGAAGAAAAACCCTCACATAACACTGCCACTACACAGGACACACAAAAGCACACAGACACTAATGTCACTAGATCTGACACTTATTTAACCCTGACCCTAACCCTAAAATACACACACACACACACACACACACACACACACACACACACACACACACACACACACACAAAACCTATCCAGCTACCTTTCCATGACCCTAAGTCTGACAATCATACCAAATCTCTCTTACCCCTTCCAGTACTACTCACCTTTCACGATGAAACAATCCCTTGAAATTTTTCACATTTGAGTATCTGTCTGTTAAACGTTAAGCACCAGCCGTACCCCACAGCAACCAAACCGACATTTAATCAACTCGAGGATAGCCATATATCATTATAAAAGTGCAAACTATATATATGTACATACCAACACACACACTTACCACTTGGTGTTATGTGTATGTGTACACCCACACATACGTGTGTGTGTGTGTGTGTGTGTGTGTGTGTGTGTGTGTGTGTGTGTGCGTGCATGCATGCATGTATAAGCATTGTCACCTCACAGCAAGAGGTTCTCCGGTTCGATTCTTGGCAGGGGTGCCTTCTCTGTAGAGTCTGTATGTCCTCCCTGCATTCATGTGGGTTTCTTCCAGGTAATCCGGTTTCCTCCCATATTCAAGACATGGGTCTGAAGCATTTCTTCCTGGGTCTCCACTGAAAATGGGCTCCGTCCCACTTGGACTTTCCCGGTAACAAAACAAATGCTAAATAAATAAATATATATACCCACAAACATATGCACACATACACACACACAATGTATACTTATGTGTATATGTATAAACACACTATACATATATACACACACACACCCCCACATACATACTGAGTAACATTTAAATTACACATACATACATACACAGATGCTAAACATGCACACATAATCTTAAAGAAAAACAGAACTCTACAATTTGTGCCATGCAACAAAAGCCTTAAATATCGTTCACAGACATTCAAAAAGACAACATATTGCTGTATTTGTGGTTTCACAGCTTAATTTCACCTCATGGTTAAGCGTACATTTCTGTACAGCTGCACCCAGAGGTGGGCCAACAGACCATTGCCTTTGTAGTGTAACCATTTGAATCCATTCTGTTTCCTTAAGTGTTTTTAGTGGCATATTTTGGCCCCTGTTGCCCATTAAGCAACCAGCTCACTTGTTCCCATTTCTGGTTTAAGGGTGAAATGGGAGGGGCCATCAGTACCCCTCACACTGCACATGCTCAGTGATGAACCTTGGATAAGAAGTGAAATGGCAAGAGTACTACACCGCTCCTCACATCCGGAAGGAGCTAAAGTCAACAAAATGCTTCAGACATCCACAGAAGGTACTGCGTGGTGGTTTCACTTCCCAGCATATGTACTTCCTTAGCATCTAATCGAACACAGGCCAGTTGGGTCGTAGTCAAGGCTCAAGATCTATCACCCAAGGACAAACTGCAAATTCATTGAAGTGTTTTGCAGAATTCCATACCAGCATCCAACACTTCCTCCTCCTCCTAATCACTCTTTATACATGTATTTAGACAGATTTTTTATAAAAAGTTTTGTAATTTTATTAAACCATAGCTCAGATAAATTTACTGCATCTCTCAGTGATGTCACTGTAGAGATAACATGAAATGCATTCATTGACTTTAGTGGATGCGACTCCAGGTAAGTCTAGTGGAGAGTCCATTTAGTCTGTGGATATGTACCCATGATTTATCCTTATGCTGAAAGTCACTGAGGGTGAAATTCACCAATTACCGCTGGCAAAAAAAAAAAAAAAAAAATTATGTATATCAACTGATAATGGTCAAAATGCTTTACAGATGTGTACACATCATATGTTGTGAGGCAAAAAGTTAAGAAAGCAAGGTCGACAAAACACTAGTCATTCCACCTATACAATAACATCAAAGACCGTATCTACACCTCTTCACGACTCCTGCTAACAAGTGTACCCAGCAAATGACAACTCATATTCATCAGGAAAACTCAGCATCTGCCTCATGCTAACAGTTCAGCTAGTAAAAGGAATTAAGAAGTCCAACTTCCCATACATAAACACTCGCACATGTTTGTGTGTAGATAAAAATGGAGTGAATAAGACAGAAAAAGATCATATTGCAAATGCAAAAGAGCTTTCAGCAATACTCGCAATTTTTTTCTTGTATCTCACAAAGAAGTAAAGATGCCCAGCTCTGAATAACTGTTAGAGCAATAGACAAAGGTGGAAAATGCTGAAAACAGAAAACGCAGCTTTGTGCATTACCAAAATGTAAATCACCAAAATGGTTGCAGACGGACTGCATTGTGTGACTGGCAAACAGTAAAGAAGGCAATCAGACGTTCTTGGGTTACTACTAGGCAGGTGGTCTGAATTACCATATGGAGACAGCCATACATCCTAGGGAGTACTGCTGGCTGATTTACTTCCCTTTTTGATAAGGGGCTATATTGCTAATATCAGGAGCAAATTTATGTCAACTAATTCCATCATCAAGACTTAACTTGAAATAGGCCAAAGTGTTACACCATTTAACATCCATTGAAAGTTTGTTCCACTTGCAGGAAATCTTTTGATAAATTAATTCAACTTTCCAAGAAATTCTATTTATTTTACAATGGAAGTTGAGAACTTCGACTTGGGTATTCTTAACACTACCAGTGTTTCGTGGTGGTGGTGAAAGTTTAGTATATAAAAAAAAAAAAAAAAAATGTTATTGCTTTTTCAGGCATTAAGTCAGAAATCAAGGAGTACAACATGGAAAACTGAGTTTTTTTTAATCTATCTGAGTAACTAAGACAGCAAAGCTAATTGATTTTTTGGGTTAGAAAATGCCGAGATCTTTCAAGTTGGGTTAAGTGTTTGCAGCATATCTCTCAACCTCTCTGCATAACAAATATGGATAAAGCCAAAGAAAATGGGGGAACAAAGGCTCAAAAATAGGGACAAATTTTAAAATATTGCTCTTATAAATTTAGGAAGTTGCTGTAATAAAAGGTTCTGTGTTACCATGCATTCTCTGTAGAATATGAAATCTGAAACTCAAATGTGTCATTACTTAGTGAATTCAAACTTCCCCGATTTGCCCTAAAACCACAAATTTCACAGGGAACAGAAAAATATGAATGAAAATGTGGACAGTTAAGGGGTATGGTTTGGAGTCGAGACATCTGTTCTTCAGCAGTGAAGAAGCAGTGCAGACTCCGGTATAACGATCAGCTCTTTCTTGGCAGTCCCACCTGCCTTTTCTACATTTGTACAAAGTAAGTGCAAAACCAAAGCTGTCTACCTTAAAAATAAAAAGGGTGGATGACTGTTGAGGGAAAAAGCCTTGCTGGCTTCATAAAGACACATTTGTTGCAGATTGTGGGCAGGAAGCACAAGAACAATGACAACGGCATACATGGGAGAAACGGAAGGCATTCTGTTAATATGACTGCTCTCTCAAATCAGTGAAAAGGGCACCATTACAAAAGCTTACTGTCCAAGGCCAGTTTAATATGAGCTACAAAGTATGGATGTGGAGCAAGTAAAATAAAATGACTTGCCTTTCAGAAGTAAAGACAAGATATCTGGGTGTAGTCAAATATAAACAGGGGCATTGTTGTACCCAGGTATATATCTAGTAAGTCGGTGTCGGAATGGAACCCAAGTCAAAAAGAAAGGGCATTCTAATATTAAAATGTTAAAGGAAACTTGCTACAAAGAAAGAACCCCAAATAACATCAGTAAACCACAGCAGACAGAATCTAAGCTGGCAATTAATGAGTGAAGTAAAGTTAATCAAGCAAGTAAATAAACCCTGTCAGCTGCCTGTCGGGAGCCAGAATCCGCCACATAACACAAGCATTCAGGTCACTCCAGAAAAAGTACAAATATGACTCTGTCATTGTTCATGTTGGTGTGAATGACCCGAGACATACCTCCCTGGACTACATGAAAAGAGACATGGAAGAGCTCTCTGATCATGCAGCCCAGGCTGGAATGACCCTGACCCTGAGTAGCATCCTGCCCTCACCAAGAATGAGACCTCAGTGTAAAGAAAAAATGATCAATTTTAACAATTGGCTAAGCTTCCGGTGTCATTCAAAGGGGATCCATTGTCTGTCAGCCTGGGACGACATGCTCGACAAGCCACGTTGCTTCGCAAGAGAGAGACGGCTTGCACCTGTCACCCCTAGGCTTTCAAATACTGGCCAAGGCTCTTGCTGCCCCCATAGTGCCTTTTTTAGGCAAGGTTCAAAAGTCAAACCCACCTCCGTAAACATCACAATTGCCAAAATAACTGACCGTTATGCTACTCAACGCCAGGAGTTTAAATCTCAATCTCAAAATGCAAGTGCTCGAAGCACTCCTCAGTATGGAGTACATCAACATCTGTGCAGTAACTGAAACCTGGTTCAAGGCTCCAGAGAGCACCCCAGCACTACCGGGCTACAACTCATACCACACGTTTCGGCCACAGAACACTGACCGAAACACAAAAGGAGGGGGTGTATCCATATTCATCAAGGATACCTACACCTCCAGGTTAGTGGCACAGCATGATACCTCGGAAATCATCCACGTGCAACTAACATTGGGCAAATCTGCAATGCAAACTGTGGCCTGCTACAAATTACCCTCCATGAACCAGGACCACCACACCACCTTTCTGGGGACACTGGAAAACATGAAGGTCCTACCGAACACCCGGATATTGGGCGATTTCAATTACCCTACCATTCACTGGGAAAACTACTAGAGTATAAATTCCCAGGACCAGCGCTTCCTGGAATTCATCAACTCAAACACCCTGGATCAGTTGGTAAACTCTACCAGAGGTGAAAACATCTTGGTGATGACCAGGTTCAATATGGGCGACAGGTGTTCCACACCAGAGATCAACCTGTCACTGGTTAGATCAGACCAAAAACTAATCACTCTGGATGTCCACACCCAACCACCACCCCCAACTAAGGAAACCACAGTAAAAAACTTTTCTGAAGCAAACTTCACCTTACTTAAGACAGGAGGTGGTACGTTTCACAGCCCCCATGCTAAAGGATAACGCTGCCCAAGATGCAGAAACCTTTACAAATGCACTCTATGAGCACCTACAAGGATGCATGGATCATGCTATCCCTAGCAAAACCAAGGCTCACTCCTCTAAGAAAAGGAAACCAGTTTGGTGGACCCCTGCAATAAACAGGCTATACAATAGAAGGAGGAAACTAGTTCAGAAAAAAAGCAAATCCCAAGGAAAGACATCCCTGATCAGTATCAGTAAGAAGCTACGGTCCCTCATGAAATCATCCAAGGCTAACTTCGAAAGAAAAATAGCCAAGGATTCAAAAGATAACCACAAAGCCTTCTTTAGCTATGTTAAGAATCTAAGTGGCAACTCGCAGGCATGCACTGAACTAGTGCAAAATAGCACAAAATATACTAAACCTACTGATACTGCCAACATCCTGGCAGATTGATTCAGTACAAACTTCACCTTCCCTCTCACCTCCAAAAGGCCCACAAAAATATCAGAAAAGTGTAGTGTCCCAAAAATCACAGACGCACAGGTGAAAACAGCCCTTTCAAAAGCCAAAAACACAGCGTCAATGGGACCAGATGATGTCCCAGGCTGCGTCTTGCACGAACTACAGAACGAACTAACCCCCCACCTAAACACACTGTTCAACCTCAGCCTCTCCACAGGCTACGTGCCCATAGAATGGTGCACAGCAATGGTTATCTCTCTCCACAAAGGAGTGGCCACAACTGACCCTGGCAACTATCACCCCATAAGCCTGACTAGCCTGGTCTGCAAGGCTATGGAGCACATCATCATGGAACTCATTAACAAAGACATTGGGAACCTCCAAACACTTGACCCGACCCAGTTCGGCTTTGTTAAGGGCAGATCATGCCTCCTAAACCTGGTTGACATCTTCGAGACAGTCACCAAGGCCATAGACAAGGGAAAGGTGGTTCACACAGCCTACCTTGACCTCTCCAAGGCTTTCGACACCATTCCCCACTCGGGTATTACAGAAAAACTCACCAGCCTGAACATAAACCCCTACGTCACGAGATGGGTTGCCAACTGGCTTACAGACAGAACACACATGGTAAGAATAGTGGGCTCCAGGTCCGACTCTAAACCAGTCACAAGTGGTGTCTCGCAAGGCTCAGTCCTGGCACCCCATACTGTTCGGCATATACTTCTCAGAAGTAAAGGCAGACACAGGAGGACTATGGCTAACCAAGTTCGCTGATGACTGCAAACTGGGAGCCATAATTGACTCTCCGGCTGACACGGACAGTTAGGAAATCCTATGTGGCCCATCTAATTACTAAAGGGTTCGCATCTAGAAATAAAGAGGTTATAGTGCCCCTCTACTCGTCACTCATTAGACCTATCATAGAGTACAATGCCCCATTTGGGATGTACCTCACAAGACACTTTCAACAGCTGGAAAAAACACAAAAGTACCTCACCAAGAGGATTACTAGCTTCAAACATATTCCCTATGCATCCCAACTGAAAAAAACTCCGGCTGTACTCAGTGGCATATCGCTTACTCAGAGGTGATCTCTGCCTGACATACAAAGCCATGTCCAACTCAGAATTGATAGACATGCTCCACCTAAAGAAATCCAAGTCATTACAAGCCACAAGCTCTAGTGAGCTAAACCTCTCCACAATAATAAATAGAACATGCTGGAGGGATAGATTCCTGTCACAGAGACTCCTCATGCTTTGGAACAAAATTCCAAATTACATTAGGCAGAGCCCCTCACTAACACTCTTCAAGAGAAACCTTGACGAGTGGATGGGTAACAGAAAATACACCCCTGGGATCACTTCATTGGCTCTGCTTGACAGAGAATCAGTTAATTAATCAATGGGGCGGCGAAAGCTGACACACTCTGGCTAGGCTTATAAATGCCCTTGGGCAGATATCCTAGTACCTACCTATGAACCCTTGCAATCTACTTTCAGCTATGAATGACTGAAAAGCATGGGTTACAAATGCAGTTTTGCTGGTAGATGCATATTGTTTGGGACAGTGTTTTTCTTTTTGTGTGTGTGTGTGTGTATGTTCAAATTTACTAACTCCCAACACAGACAGCCTAACAGTTTTAATCTACCTTTCTTTCTTTTTCCCTTCACAAGCTAGTTCAACAATGCTGTACATGACAGGGTACACAGACTATAACCTTGTAGTTAGGGTATATCTGCTATGGGAGATTCAAATGCAACTGCAGAGTTTTCTTTGCATCATGGCAGGCACAGAAGCTTCAAAACAAGGAGCTGTCAAGTGGGGGACAATTCTACCACAACTGTGTAAAATCGGCTGGCACACAAAAAGAAAACTTCTGTAGAGCTGTCAGAGGAGCACAGTCACTGGCATTAAGTACACATATGGATTGTTTCACACAGTGACTAACAACAGTAAATCATCAAGTGAAAAAGAGCACTGAAACAAAGCGCTGTCACAGAAAATCTAAGTATTTGCTCAACAACCTTAATGCCAGCTAAGATCTGTACTTTGAATGAGTTCCGATAATGCTGTACCTATTATGACTGCAGTGACAGTTCAATGAAGCCTCTACTGAACCTGTCCTGCAATCTTTGGAATGTTACTACAAAGTTCTGAAATCCATTAAATCAGAAGTATTTACCTCCTGTAAAATGCACAAAGTGCTCTGAATGTGCACCAAAATCAAGAGAAAATAAACTTGTTATATTATAGAAAGATCCTTCCAGATGAACCTCCCTCTTATAAACAAATTTTTGTACTGCAACAAAAATGGTACTTACCACAGAATTACACAGGAAATAATTAACAGTTTTAAAAGCTGTAGCAATTCACACTACCACACAAATGCCTGACAAAAACAAAGTCCAAATCTAATCAACCAAAAGTTTTAAAAGCTGTTGGGCAGTTTGTGCTGTCACACATTCTGTCTCTCTTGCTCTTTTTAAATTGGCAAGTGCATCTGGGTAGTTAAAACTCCCCATGGATTACAAAGAATTATGATCAAGTACTCACAAGCAATGATCTAGTATGCATTCTTGAATCTTTTACTCATACACTTACCAACTTGGTTATGAACACCGGACCATAACCCTCAGTGTTGATACAGAATATTCTCTTAACAGTGTTTTTCATTTTACTTTTGTTCTAAACACTACGTAAGCATCTTTATTGGGGGTACAATTTCCTGTGGTCTCCTCTCAAAGGGAGACTCTCTGAACTAGGTAGGTCCACCTGTCTCTCTCAGAATACTTATTTATTTGAAGTTTTAGCTAACAGGCATGTGAACTAGACCATATATACAAGCCTCAAAGTCAGGTCCCAAATACAATAAAAAGAGCATAAATACATACAAATAGTAAAACATTCCATCAGGATGATATAAAGACTATTTTAAAATTACTCAAATTTCACTAAACACAATACCTTTTAAAAGTAAATACAACACTTAGAATGAACAGTAGTACCATCCTAATCACAGGCCAATGACCCATTTGGGTGGGTTACGACAACAAAATAAAAATTCACTGGCTTATCTAACAGTATCACGGTATCTACAGAAAGTGTCCTATTTGAAATACTGGTGAATTTCCGATTACACATCCATTAGTCCAAGCTGTGCTTAAAGAGGGATAGGGAGAAACTCTGCTTCACAGAGATGGGAAGTTTGTACCAGAGAATGGGAATTCCCTGAGAACCATATCTGTCTCTCCAACATATCCTATTTATGTCACAAGCAAAATTTAGGTCTTTTAATCTAGTAGTTCTGATGTTGTTTGTTCTGCAGATGTGCAGAAGGTTCATCAAAAGAGGGTACATGGATGCCTTGTATGCCAGGCAATGATCACATCTCAGAAGTCTGTATGATGCACAATAAAGAGGGGTTTGAAATTATCAGCGTAGGACAGTTTACTTCCTGTATTCTTTCTGTAAGGAACCTTTGTGGACGTTCCAGTTGCTGATATATACACCAAAGGGGGGTAACTCTGTGATGGGTAAGGCCTAGTAGCATCGTAGGATGACCTGTCTGGACCTAGATGCCACTCCCTTGGTTAAAAGTTCAGCAACACAGATGGATTCTCTTACTACCTTGGATATGTTGGCTGAAGGCCAGGTTACTATCTACACGACTTCCTACATGCCTGACTAGTGACTCAACTTTTAGGTGTGTTTTACTGATGATGTAGTTACCTGGGGTCGCAGACTTCTCAGAAAGTATTATAATGCATTTCTGGGCACTGACTTTAAGCCATGGTTTTGGCACCAAGCTTTTGGCTGTGTTAGACCTTCCTGATGGGTGTTCTCATCTGGGGGAGGTCTGTTCCAGTTCACAATCATTTGCGAACCTGGTCAGGCAAAGAGTTTTGACATTGGCTTTGACATCCGAGAAGCAAATGCGAAAGAGCACAGGCCCTAGCACAGAACCTTGGAGGAAGACCACTGGTAAGCGGCCTCTTTGTGGAGGTGGCCTCACTTATTCTAACCTCCTGAGTCCTATCAGTGAGCCAGTTAGCTATCCAGCGTGTTATAAAGGGGTTTATACCTAGTTCCATAACTTTGTTGACAATGTCCGAGTGGGGTATTTATCATATGTTTAGCCTGATCTAGGTAGGCAAATGCACACTGTTTTCCCCTTCATCCATTGCCTTAGTGACCTTTTTAAATAACTCCACCAGATTCAGTAAGCATGACCTTCCTTTGACAAAGCTAAACTGGGATGGATCCAGTGTCTGGAGGTTTCCTATGTCCTTCTTGACAATTTCCATGATAATTCTTTCCATGGCTTTGTAAATAAGACTAGTCAGACTAATGAGTCTGTAGATTGCATAATCTATTGAAGGTCCTCCATTATGTAGGGAGATGACCACTGCAGTTCTTCATTCACATGGCACAAAGACTGTTTTAAGACTATATAGTTAAATAAATGATTCTAGGGCTAATAAGTCATATTTTAGACTGTTCGGAAGGCATCGGGGGATGTTACTGGAGCCCACAGACTGTGTTCTTTGCTTTAGTAAGTGCAGTCAGCACATCTTCCCTAGTTACACTTGGAGGGGTTACATTTGGCTGTATTTCTAAAGGGATGGTTGGAAGTGAGAAGGGGGTAAAGTTGGAACTGAATTTGTCCACTAACAGGTTCACTATAACATGTTTAAATATTTATACATATATTTTTATTGTCTTTAATGATGTATTTCACGTTGTATTTTTGAATAGTTAATTAACTATAATTTATTTTAAATAAGAGTAAATATAATTTATTAACTGATACTTGATTTCTATTTAAAGATTTTTAGGCTTGGTTTTGATTGTCTGAAGAAGTCAGAGCATTAGCTCTGACGAAAGTGCTTACAATTAAAGTTTGTTTGACTTGATTACAGCTTCCTGGGCCATATCTTTTCGTTCTTACACAGTTTGTTTGTTTTTTTTGGTCTGGTCACTATAACTGGTGAAAGTGGCAGCAATAACCACCAGTTCAGCACATTGCTACGTGCTGTCTTTGTGGTTTCTGACACAACTAAAGAAGGCCTTATGATTATCTTCTATCTGGGAGGCTATCTTAACCTTGAAGTTGGCTTTGGTTGACCTACATTAGCCCTCTTAGTTGCCTATTTAATTCAATGAGAGTTTTTATCTTTACGGGAATGACACTTTGTGATTTTGCTGTATTTTTTCCTTTTGGTGTACATCTTGTTTAACTTTAGACGCCACCAAGGTGGTTTGTTTCTGGGGTCAGTCCTGGGCTTATTTCTGTTAGCTACAGCTGCCACTGACATGGTTGTACAGAGTTTGAGAGCAATGCAGCATAGGCTGCTGTGATCTCTGGGTTTGGAGGAGCACTGAACAAATCATCACTTAATAAAAAAACCCTTGAAATCATTTCTTACTGTTACTGGTTTTAAACAGGACTACACAGTTGATTTTGATTTCAAAGGAGACAGCTTTATGGACGGACCTCATCAGGGAGGATGACACATTGGGGGGGGGGTCTAGCATTCCCCTGTATTTCTGAGCATGAGGTCCAGTATGTTAGACTTACTATTTGGTCAAGAGTATTTGTATTTACAAGGTCCAAGAATTTTTTGTGCCTGTAGATCTGAGGCAGTTTAGGATTCACAGTCTATAGAAGGGCAATAAAAGACCCCAATGAATAGGGAGTTAGGTTGGATGGCAAGTGTCACCAGTAGGTCCAAATATGCATCGTGAGCTTCTTGGAATACGGATGGTGACCTATAGCTATGGCTAGAATATGGTATGGGATTTTGTCTAAGGTGATCTGCCCATGGAGGAAATCCAGCTATGCTTGTTACGGACGTACACTGAGAGACTTCCACCTTTAGCCCCTGTCTGTTTAGCTACTGGTCTAAAAGTGTGAAAGGAACTGACACCTTGCACTGCCGGGGTACTCTCTGCTGCTTTAAAACATCTCAGTAACTGCATAGAGGTCTATATTCGAGTGAGAGTAGGGCTTGGAAGGAATGTGTTTTTTATTAATGGCAGATTATTATTATTATTAAGGATCCTGGCAGTGAGCAGTAAAACCTTGAGGTTCAGTTGACTTGATTTTGCCATGTGAGTTGGTTTGTCAATTTGGTATTGCCTAAAAAGGCATTCCAGGGGTGGATAAAGTTCTAGACAGCATTCAAAAGCCTAGATGGGAAAGGTGCAGACCGTCCTTGGCAAAGCAACGTGGTCTGTTAGCCAAGTCCTCTCAAGCTGACAAATACTGGATCCCCTTAGACTGACACCAGAAAGATAGACAATTGTTGAAATCAATCATTTTCCGCTCATACTGTAGCATCAACCTTGGTGATGGTAATATGCTGCTCAGTGCTACACCAACCTGAGACACATGGTCTGAAACTTCCATCATGCCTCTTTCCATACAGTCCAGGTCATTTACTCCTAGATGGACTGTGATGGAATCATACTGGTACTTGTGGAGTAATGACTTGAGTATGTATGTATGTAATTTGGCAGATCCTGGTTCCGGAGAAGCAACTAACAGTTATCTCCTCCTTGTTCAGCTTGGTTACAGGGGCATCAGTATATCTTACAATGGAGTCCCCTATGACGAGTTTCCTGGGAGGTGTGTTTACTATGCCTTAGGGGCTTAGTGTCTGGGGCTCAACTGAGAGTGACAGTATGTGTGGTGTTTTTTTCTGAGCTCTTCTGGGTTTACTGAGGCATAGCTTTACCGATAGGCAGTCTAGGTGATCTCTGTACTGTAGGAAGATTGCTTTTAAGTGCCTTAGCACATATTAGTCTGTGTGTGTGTATTGTGTGCTAAGTGAGGTGGGTGTTTTTTGTGTGTGTTTTTGACATCCTGATGTGCACTTGAAAGCAAGATTTTTACCTCCAGTGTCATTGTACAAGTATGCCTCTTGTACACTGTGTCTGCTTCTTAAGTGGTCGTCAGTAAAAATTAGACAATTGCCACATCATCTCAAGATGCCCATATCCACCAATCTGGCTGCAGAGAAGTCAGGAAATTGTATATGTGTACTGTCCAGCTACAGGGGAGTGGTATTGGGGTTAGAAGGATTTTAAGGGTGCTTTATTGGGGCAGAAGGATATTAAGGGTGCTTTATGGGGGCAGATTAAGCTAAACAGTACTAAATTCTACTAACTTTAATGTTTACACAGTAATGAATTTTATTAAATCTACAGATATTGCCACTCGACATCTAACTAGCTGCTCTAAACTTGTCAGCACACAAGATATTTGCTTTTCAGGGTACAGTTCTATGGACCATTCTAAAAGGAAAAATTGCTTTCTGGGTATTTGCCTCTGTACAGGGCACTGCTAACCCACGTCAACATGCAAAATTTATAGCAGTACAGAAAAAAAAAAAAAAAAAAAAAAGACAGTGTATTTCCCAACTCAGGGCAGGCAAACAAATCCTGCCACAAAATGAATAAACCCAGTCCTCCTAATGTAAAAACACAGTAGAAGAGACCTACACAAGTGGAATACTACCACAAACCAATTAAAAGGAAATCCCTTGCTAAAGGCAATTTCAGGACAGAATTAACAGTAGTACAGGTGAGAGCAAGAAAAAAACAGTGAAATTACTTATTTTTGTTATTTGTCTTTGTTTACTGGGAAAGTCTGACTGGGTAATACCCATTTTCAGTGGAGGCCCTGGAAGAAAACCTTTATTTGCTTACATTGCGTTACATCAGTGGAGGCTCTGGGAGAAAAACCTTTATTTGCTTACATTGCGTTACACTAAGTTCCAGTTAAACACAGAATATTTACATTTACATACAAACAGTAGTTACATTTACACACTCCTAAGATATTACAGAGATGGAATTTACTAAAGAGAAAACACCACATGCAACTTAGTGGATTATACAGGTAGCAATTATGTATAAAAACTGTTATGTCATTTTAGTGACAGGTTGAGAGTATTCTGTTTAAGATGAGTATTTGGACAATATCACATTGTGAACACAAAAATCTTAACCTTGTGATGAGCATGTGCAGGGCCAGGATTGGTTAAGATGTTGTTTAAGCAGTGGTTTAAAGCTACTGAGTTTGTCTGGGAGTTTTATTTGTGTGAGGAGATACTATTCTAGAGTTTAGCAATGTACTAGTAGAACGACTCTCCTGCAACGTTATATGACTTGCTTGTAAGTAATAAGAATTTGTTTCTAGAGCACAGGTCCCTTGCTGGACAGTAAGTCAGTAATAGGTTATGTAGTGCATGGCATTTTTCTGGCTGACGAATGAGTTTGTGTGCTGTAGTTAGTTGTGAATATATTAGGTAGTTGTGTAGTTCAAACCAGTTTAATGGCTTTAAGCTAGGACAATGGTGGGTCCTGATTGATACTGGTGAAAAATTTAGCTATTTTATTGTAGCATGAGGCAAGTTTCTTTGAGTATTGTTTAAGCTTGTTAGGACAGCAGCGGCATATAAGAGAGTTGGCAATAAGAAGGTGGTGGCTAGAGTTCTTCTTGCAGTATCTATAAGGAATCCATTGATCCTACAAAAGGAAGCCTAGTTTCTGGTGTGTAGATTTAATAGTGTGTAGTATATGCTGGTCATATTTGATATTGACATCTACTATAACACCTATAAGTTTACTGTGGGTTACAGTTTCAGTGACAGTATTATTTGCTGACTTTATGGTAAAAAATTACATTTGATTTTGTCAATTTTTTGAGGTAAAAAGCATAAACTTAGTTTTCTAGGGGTTGAGTAGGAGGTTTGATTCTTTGATTCAGGTTACTACAGAGGAGAAAAATTTGGGGGTAATGTCTTGGAACTTACTTATTGTTGAGGCTGTACATATTAATGTTGAGTCATCTGCATACTGAACTAAACTAGCATGGTGAGTGGCACTATGGAGGTCATTATTAAATATATTGAACAAGAGAGGACCCAGGATAGATCCCCGAGGGACACCTGTAGTAATTGGTTGAATGGATGAGTAGGTTTGTTGTCATTTAATAGTTTGCTGCCTTCCAGATAGGCAACCAAGAAACCACAACAAGGAGTATTGTGAAAGTCCTACTGCGGAGAGCTGAATAAGCAGTTGATGCTGCAACAGAGTGAACATGGTGGACACAAGCAGACCATGTTTCTATGTTAGTTTATTATATCGATAAAATATAGTAGAGCAGGAGTGGTGCTGTGCTGGGGCACAAAGCCATGTTGCGTTTCTGAGAGCAGGTTACTTGAGGTTAGGTACTGCATCAGTTGCATGGATGCATTTCTCTAACATTTTTGAGTGGGGGCTAAGAATCACTATCGGTCTGTAGTTATTCAACTCTGTACATGTGCCACCTTTGTTCAGTGGTATGATGTAGGATTTTTTTTTCCACAGTGATGGGATGTATTTTTCTGCTATGGACACAGAGAAGGCAATGACTTCTGTGGCCATTTTTAGGTAGTATGATGGTAGTTGGTCTACAGCTACTGAAGTAGTTTTTAGTTTAAGTATGAACTTCCTTATGAGTAGGTAGGTACTGGACAAAAATTGAAGGGCTGTGGGTGGTTTTGATTGGACAGGGGTAGACAGAGGGGGGGAAATGTATTATTGTCTAAGAGAGATAATATCAATTGTATTAAGTAGGAATTAAACTGTGTGGGGACAGAGTCTGTTGACAGGGAGTGGTGGTCTTGCTAAGGAGGAGTAGTTTGTTTAGTGATGACCAAAAAAATTCCTATCCAACATGGAGTTTTGCAAGGTTTCTAAGATGCTTAAATTGCTAGAAAGCATTTTGAGTTCTATTTTTATACCAATTTTTCCGAGCTTAATCCCTTTATCATGATTTTTTTTGTCAGACATGGTGCGGGGTTGGAAGTTACTCTTTTATTACGTACTGGTGCTACATTATTTAAGCTCTGTAAGAATACATTATTAAAGAGCTCTACAGCAGTATCTAGTGACATTGTTCTAAGTGTATTTGAGTTAATATTGTTTTAGTATTTCATTGAAAATATTTTTGCTGAAATTGGTCGCATTTCGTATTTGATTACATGCAAAATATTTATCTACATTACGGTGAGTTGTAATAGCATATGTTGGTATGTGGTCACTTATGCTGAGAGGCAGCCTACTTTTGTCCGTTTATCTGGTTTGTTTGGAAGAATCAATTTATTTAATGTTGAGTGTCACCCTGAAGTTGTATTGATTCTAGTAGTTGTGGTTATTAATTGTCTGAAGTTGAACAAGTTTACTGATTCAGTGGGGGTAGCAGAATTTATGAATTGCCAGTTTATATTTAAGTCTCCAAGTATTATAGTTTCATGATTAATTTGCTTGGCTATCCAATACAGGACATTTTCAGCACTATTAATGATATTTCCTGGTGGTATATAAATTGCTGTTAAACATATAGTTTTCATATTGTTGATTTTTTAACAGTGTTATTAGAAGTTCAGAATTGTTAAGTGTGGGTATTTCCTGTGCAAGTTAGAGAATTTTTACAGATGATTGCTACACCACCTGCATGCTTGTTCCATCTGTCATGCCCGAGTATATTGTATCCTGTTGTTCCATCTGTCATGCCAGAGTATATTGTATCCTGTTGTTCCGTCTGTCATGCCCGAGTATACTGTATCCTGGGGGGATCACATTATCCTTTAGTTCTTTTTTTTAACGAGGTTTCAGTAGTTAGGACTACATGAGGAGTGTATGTGGCAAGGTAGGCATGTGTGTCATGGATTTTTTTTATTTATTTGTTTACTGGGAGAGTCCAATTTGGAACAGAGCCAATTTTCAGTGGAGGCCTGAAGAGAAACATTCCAGATGCAGGTCTTTGAAACTGCTCTCTACTACGCTGTCGCAGACACAGGTTGTCGAATGTGTCTTTGTTGAACTAAAAAGCATGAAAAAGCAAAATAGCGAAGCGGCTTTTCAGCAAATTCTTTCCCTGGGAAAGAATTTGTTTGGCCGCTTTTGCTACTTTGCCTTTTCAGCACTGTAGTGTGATCTCAGAGTTGGTATATTTAAGTGTGGGGGGGCACAGCCCCCCACATTATGTAATGTTTTACAGTTTTTGTCTCGGAACAGAGATTTTTTTCCCTTGTAAAAAAAAATTTCTGTTTTGAAGTTTCGACGTAAGCGTTCACTTACATGGGGTCGATTATGTGTTGTTCGCTCTTCTGAGCATGCAATATCATAATATAGACCCTTTGAAACATGGGAGGAAACCGGAACACCTGGAGGAAACGCACACAAATGCAAGGAGGACATGCAAAGAAGGCAGTCTAACAGAGAATCAAACCAGAGAACCTCTTGCTGTGAGGCGACAATGTTACCGCTCCACCACTGTGCCGTCAGTTTATTGCACATACTTCTTAGGTTCATATTTAGTAATGCAAGTTTGGGTTCTGTTTTTTGCTGAGCTGCATTAGGTGACTGGTTTATTTTAGGGTTGGAAGTGATGGTTTTAGGAACAGTAGGACCTGAGTTTTAGGGTTGGAAGTGATGGTTTTAGGAACAGTAGGACCTGAGCTGGAGTGAATATCTCCACTATTTCTTTTTATTTTACACAGGGAAGAATGTGGCCAGTTATATTTTGGTCTTCGTTTGGTATTTGATCATAAATTTAGATACTTCGTTTTGAGATATTTATAGATAAATAAATCAGAAATGGTTTGTTTGTAGACAGAGGGTGCTATGCAGATAGGCAGGCCGGGGAGATGCTGATATTCTTTGTGAGGACTGTCGGAAGTCCCAAGTATTTGAAGGAGGCGGATTTAATAATTGGTGATGAAGGCTAATAGATTGAGTTAGACGCAACTTACTGTTCCTCCTCAAATTATTTTATTTAACTTGGGTTTTATCTTTGTTGTAAATTAGGATTAGAAAATGTTAGGAGAGTACTGGGTTGGATGTAGAGATGTAATTTGATAGTTATAGGTTGCAAGGATTAAGACAAAGTATTGCACGTCATCAGTGTAATTATACAACTCATCCCACTTCAATTTTATTAAAAGTTAAAAGATAACAGCTTTCATCTTAAGTCCATTAAGACTTCATCAGAGAATTTTTTTATAATAGAACAAAATTTAAAATGCAAATAAGTCGCATGACATCTTGCCACTAAAGGAACTTAAAAACAACAATGTAACCCTTAAGCGCAACAAAATGTTCCTACCTAATCAGTCATAACAATACATTCAAAATACAGCCACCAACTAATAACAAATGCAGATGCTGACCTTTCATTTTAAGACCAAAGCAATTATCTGTAATAGGAATTAAATTTTAATAAACAATTAATAGTCATAACTGCATTTAACCCAGGAGAATTATTAGCATTTAACCATAACTGCCATGCTAGTTCCCTAGCTCCTTATTTTCGAACATTAATCCCCTTGGTCCACCCCTTGGGTTTGCAGCCAACTGTTCGACAACCACAAATTTAAAATAAAGTTCAACATTAGAAGAAATATGTTCATACAAATGTTCATACACCCTGTTCCTAATTTCATACAAATGTTCACTCTTTCCTTTAATATTCTTTCAGTTTTCCCAACAGAACCTAGTACAGGCTTTACACAATGTGATATACACAACCCCTTTTGAAATGCAGTTGTAGAAACTGCAATTATTGCAAACACATGCTTGAGGGAATATCTTTATGGTCAATGGACAGAAGGTTATGATCGGTGTAAATACAACTGGAAAAGAAGTCTGGGAACTGTAATTATCCTTCAGCCTTATGCAGACTTGCTCTTAACAGGAAAGCATGACACCCCCCAAGATAAAGTCAGCAAGCCTGCCACAGCCTGCCTACACATTTACTTTCAGCTTGGCTTGCACATTACTGGGAGTACAGCACAGACAACTGCAGAAAACACAAAAAACAACTTTATAACAGTGGTTACTCCTTGGCTCCATAGGAACATGCAAATTCCTCAGCAAAAGGAAAACTGGACGACACTTTCAGGCAGAATCTCAGTGGTGCTTTACCAAGCTGCTACAGTATTAATAGCAGTTTAAATGTAATTCAGTATTTCCACATAATCAGAACCTTGAAGTCTCAAATCCAAGTGTATAAAGAAGCACCGGGACAATGATTGTACAAGATTTTGTCTCGTGATGTACAAAAGTGGTCTATATAACCAGATTATTATTAAATAAACTACATTAAACATTTTTAATAAACCCAGACAAACTTGAATAGCTGATCTAAGCATCTAAATGATTGTGATTCTCATTGTTTACAAAAGTACACTAACAAGAAAATGTTTTGGGATGGCCCTTAGGCCATAGAAGAACGTGTCATTACAAACAGTAATTAAAAGTGTCACTCAGCAAATTTAAACACTGTCACTTCTATATTTGACAGCATAAATGGAATGTAAGCCATTACATTAAACTACAAAAATCTCCAATAACCTGATATCAAGAAGTTAGCAGTTAAAACACTACTGTGATACACTGTGGAACACTGCTGTATATGTGTATGATCTCATTTAATGAATAAGTCAGAACAGCAATCAAAACCAAAATCAAGAACATTCACTTGTTAACCAAGCAAGTAGGCGGATACAAAATAACAGTCTAATTTGAAAGAGTGTTCTCAAGGTTCTATATTATAAGCAATTAGAATTCTGCAAAAAAATTATCTCGCAAACTAATAAAACAAAATATACAAACTAAAGCAAAAAGGTGTCTTCCTCCTAAACCATTCATATATATGCAAGAAACTGTCCAGTTTGACTTCCCATTGTTGTTGTGTTATTACAGCTGATGCAGACACAAATTATACATAAACACAGAAGTTTGTACATAAACACGTAAATGTGTACATATGTAGATCTGTAACATAGTATAAACTGACTATTGGGTGGGTTATGTTACTGCAGCTGATCAGTACACATACATAAAAGATTATGAGTGAGGCGCGGATCATACCCGCTTTATTATGTGTTCGAGACAAGGATGTCAAGAAATTCACCTCAAGAATATATAGGGTTACGATCAGCTGACCCCATTCTTTGTAGTGCATGGAGATTTATCTTCTCCACGTACTACAAATAATCAAAAGTAAGATTAAAAAAATTTCATGTCCTACTGCTACCGCTTACTGGTCAGTGGTGCCCACTTTTAGTGCAGTCACAATATTAACAAAACCAATTAAACACCCTTCTAAGTGTTGATAAGGTCAGGCCTCTCACTAAAGCAGTGCTAAACCAGGATATAGTTTAGCAGTTTTTTGAGCAGAAATCAGGGAGCTCCATGCAGTACATATATGTAATAGAAACAGAGAGAGAGAGAGAGAGAGACACACACATGTGTATGCATGTCTTGTTTGTATACAGAGAGAAAAAAAATGTGCATGTTTGTGTGTGGCCTCTCACTAAAGCAGTGCTAAACCAGGATACAATTTAGCAGTTTGAGCATAATCAGGGAGCTCCATGCACTACATATATGCAATAGACACACAGAGACACACACACATTCACACGTGTATGCATGTCTTGTGTGTATACACAGAGAAATAAAACATGCATGTTTGTGCTGTGGGCACACAAGTAGAGAGAGAAAGCGGGAGATTAGTCATCTTTCTCACACCTGCAGGAACCTGGATAGTCTGAACTGATGTAACTACAAAAAGTACAGTTTTGTACCTACCATAAATGTAGATGTTCGAGGATATCCATTGCTGCAGTCCTGACATATGGGTATTCTGCTGTCCACCATCGGCCCGAATACCAAAGGGCTAGAATCTGGCGTCAGTCATGGCGCTCAAGGCAGACGTCAGTATGTGCCAGTATAAATGCGCATGACCGACGCCATACTCTCAGTCTTTCTTGCCTCAGACGTCAGAATGCAAAAAACACCACCCAAAACCCAAACCTAAATAAGGGGGTAGGAGGGAGGGAAACTTGGACTGCAGCAATGGATATCCTCGAACATCTACATTTATGGTGGGTACAAAACTGTACTATGTTCTTCGTCTACCATTGCTGCAGTCCTGACATATGGGTAGAATCCCAGAGCAACGGAAAACAGGGAGGATGGCCAACTAAACAGAATTAGGAGCTGCTAACATGCCCTGTAAAATAGCAGTGGCAAACCCAGCCCTAGACCTAGAGTAAAGAGGCAAATGATAATGCTTTGTAAAAGTATGTACAGAACTCCAAGTAGCTGCCTCCAAAATGTCCTTAGCAGCTACCCCTCTCAGAAAAGCAGTAGAGGTGGCCGTAGCCCTAGTAGAGTGAGGCCTGATCCCAGCAGGAACATCTTTCCCATGATGAGAATAACAAAAAGCAATACAATGGCCAATCCACTTGGAGATAGTGTGTTTTGAAACAGCTTTCCCTTGTGAAGTCAAAGCAAAAGAAACAAACAACTGTTGAGACCTTCTGAACTCTTTGGTTCTGCTCAAATAATATCTGAAATGCCTATGCACAGCCAAAGAATGCAAAACTTTTCCCCTTTATTTTGGGGGTCAGCATAAAAAGTAGGCAAATGTATAGATTG
This sequence comes from Protopterus annectens, assembly GCF_019279795.1. NCBI lineage: Eukaryota > Metazoa > Chordata > Ceratodontiformes > Protopteridae > Protopterus > Protopterus annectens. Next base: position 1,664,653,386 of record NC_056737.1, read on the forward strand.
GTTCAGTGCCACATTTGAAATTACTGTAGGCATAAAAGTAGGATTAGTACGTAAGGAAACTCTGTCCATGTGAAAAATCAGAAATGGTTCTACTGCCATGAGGGCCTGTAATTCAGAGACCCTTCGTAGAAGTAACAGCCAACAAAAAAGCAGTCTTCCAAGACAACAACTTCAACTCAGCTGTAGCTGCAGGTGCAAATGGAGGCAGAGTCAGCTTCTCCAAAACAAAATTAAGATCCCAGGCTGGAGTGGGAGCTCTCCTCGGGTCTTATATACTTTGCCCCTCTAAGAAACTGTTTAACCAATGGATGAGAAAACAAAGGAGGGTCACATTCATAGTGAGCAGAAATAGCTGCAGCATGCACTTTAACAGAAGAGAAAGACAATCCCATGTCTAACAAAACAGTCAAATATTGCAAAATACAACTTAAGTTAGGCAATTTAACATCAAAGCCTCGAGCTGCACTACAAAGAAAAAATCTCTTCCATTTATCAGCATAAACTTTCCGAGTAGCAGGATGCCCGGCTTCCAAAAGAACATCCAAAACTTGTTGTGGAAGCTGCAGGCCTTCCTTCCTCAAAACTGAATTCTCCAGGCCGTCAGGTAAAGAGATCGCACACTGATATTGAGAAAATGATTGTCCTCCTGAGTCAATAAGTGAGGAATCTGTGGTAATGGCCAAGGTGTCCCATGAATTAAACTCCTGAAGAGAGGGTACCAATGTTGTCGAGGCCAATCTGGTGCTATCAGAATCATGCAAGGCTTTTCCCTCCTGACTTTCAACAATACCTTTGGAAGAAGAGGCAAAGGAGGAAAGGCATACACGTGCTGGTTTCTCCAGCTGAAGGATAGTGCATCTACTTTCCAGGCTTTCGGATGAAATAGCCTTGTGCAAAACTTTGGCAGTTGATAATTCAGAGGAGAAGCGAACAGATCTATGTCTGGAGTTCCCCAAGCCATGGTCAACTGCCCCGGGATGTGGTCTTGCTAAGGAGGAGTAGTTTGTTTAGTGATGACCAAAAAAATTCCTATCCGACATGGAGTTTTGCAAGGTTTCTAAGATGCTTAAATTGCTAGAAAGCATTTTGAGTTCTATTTTTATACCAATTTTTCCGAGCTTAATCCCTTTATCATGATTTTTTTTTTGTCAGACATGGTGCGGGGTTGGAAGTTACTCTTATTACGTACTGGTGCTACATTATTTAAGTTCTGTAAGAATACATTATTAAAGAGCTCTACAGCAGTATCTAGTGACATTGTTCTAAGTGTATTTGAGTTAATATTGTTTTAGTATTTCATTGAAAATATTTTTGCTGAAATTGGTCGCATTTCGTATTTGATTACATGCAAAATATTTATCTACGTTACGGTGAGTTGTAATAGCATATGTTGGTATGTGGTCACTTATGCTGAGAGGCAGCCTACTTTTGTCCGTTTATCTGGTTTGTTTGGAAGAATCAATTTAATGTTGAGTGTCACCCTGAAGTTTTATTGATTCTAGTAGTTGTGGTTATTAATTGTCTGAAGTTGAACAAGTTTACTGATTCAGTGGGGGTAGCAGAATTTATGAATTGCCAGTTTATATTTAAGTCTCCAAGTATTATAGTTTCATGATTAATTTGCTTGGCTATCCAATACAGGACGTTTTCAGCACTATTAATGATATTTCCTGGTGGTATATAAATTGCTGTTAAACATATAGTTTTCATATTGTTGATTTTTAACAGTGTTATTAGAAGTTCAGAATTATTAAGTGTGGGTATTTCCTGTGCAAGTTAGAGAATTTTTACAAATGATTGCTACACCACCTACATGCTTGTTCTGCCTGTCATGCCCGAGTATATTGTATCCTGCTGTTCGGCCTGTCATGCCCGAGTATATTGTATCCTGCTGTTCAGCCCGTCATGCCCGAGTATATTGTATCCTGCTGTTCTGCCCGTCATGCCCGAGTATATTGTATCCTGCTGTTCTGCCCGTCATGCCCGAGTATATTGTATCCTGCTGTTCTGCCCGTCATGCCCGAGTACATTGTATCCTGCTGTTCTGTCCGTCATGCCCGAGTACATTGTATCCTGCTGTTCTGTCAGTCATGCCCGAGTACATTGTATCCTGCTGTTCTGTCCGTCATGCCCGAGTACATTGTATCCTGCTGTTCTGTCCGTCATGCCAGAGTACATTGTATCCTGCTGTTCTGTCCGTCATGCCAGAGTACATTGTATCCTGCTGTTCTGTCCGTCATGCCCGAGTACATTGTATCCTGCTGTTCTGTCCGTCATGCCCGAGTACATTGTATCCTGCTGTTCTGTCCGTCATGCCCGAGTACATTGTATCCTGCTGTTCTGTCCGTCATGCCTGAGTATATTGTATCCTGCTGTTCTGCCCGAGTATATTGTATCCTGCTGTTCTGCCCGAGTATATTGTATCCTGCTGTTCTGTCCGTCATGCCCGAGTATATTGTATCCTGCTGTTCTGTCCGTCATGCCCGAGTATATTGTATCCTGCTGTTCTGTCCGTCATGCCTGAGTATATTGTATCCTGTTGTTCTGTCCGTCATGCCTGAGTATATTGTATCCTGTTGTTCTGTCCGTCATGCCTGAGTATACTGTATCTGGGGGGATCTCATTATCCTTTAGTTCTTTTTTTTTAACCAGGTTTCAGTAGTTAGGACTACATGAGGAGTGTATGTGGCAAGGTAGGCGTGTGTGTCATGGATTTTGTTTATTTATTTGTTTACTGGGAGACTCCAATTTGGAACAGAGCCAATTTTCAGTGGAGGCCTGAAGAGAAACATTCCAGACGCAGGTCTTTGAAACGGCTCTCTACTACGCTGTCGCAGACACAGGTGGTCGAATGTGTCTTTGTTGAACTAAAAAGCATGAAAACGCAAAATAGCGAAGCGGCTTTTCAGCAAATTCTTTCCCTGGGAAAGAATTTGTTTGGCCGCTTTTGCTACTTTGCCTTTTCAGCACTGTAGTGTGATCTCAGAGTTGGTATATTTAAGTGTGGGGGGCACAGCCCCCCACATTATGTAATGTTTTACAGTTTTTTTTTTGTCTCGGAACAGAGATTTTTTTTCCCTTGGAAAAAAATTTCTGTTTTGAAGTTTCGACGTAAGCGTTCACTTACATGGGGTCGATTATGTGTTGTTCGCTCTTCTGAGCATGCAATATCATAATATAGACCCTTTGAAACATGGGAGGAAACCGGTGCACCTGGAGGAAACGCACACAAATGCAAGGAGGACATGCAAAGAAGGCAGTCTAACAGAGAATCAAACCAGAGAACCTCTTGCTGTGAGGCGACAATGTTACCGCTCCACCACTGTGCCGTCAGTTTATTGCACATACTTCTTAGGTTCATATTTAGTAATGCAAGTTTGGGTTCTGTTTTTTGCTGAGATGCATTAGGTGACTGGTTTATTTTAGGGTTGGAAGTGATGGTTTTAGGAACAGTAGGACCTGAGCTGGAGTGAATATCTCCACTATTTTTTTTTATTTTACACAGGGAAGAATGTGGCCAGTTATATTTTGGTCTTCGTTTGGTATTTGATCGTAAATTTAGATACTTAGTTTTGAGATATTTATAGATAAATAAATCAGAAATGGTTTGTTTGTAGAGAGAGGGTGCTATACAGATAGGCGGGCCGGGGAGATGCTGATATTCTTTATGAGGAGTGTCGGAAGTCCCAAGTATTTGAAGGAGGCGGATTTAATAATTGGTGATGAAGGCTAATAGATTGAGTTAGACGCAACTTACTGTTCCTCCTCAAATTATTTTATTTAACTTGGGTTTTATCTTTGTTGTAAATTAGGATTAGAAAATGTTAGGAGAGCACTGGGTTGGATGTAGAGATGTAATTTGATAGTTATAGGTTGCAAGGATTAAGACAAAGTATTGCACGTCATCAGTGTAATTATACAACTCATCCCACTTAAAAAGTTTAATCAATTTTATTAAAAGTTAAAAGATAAGAGCTAAGTCCATTAAGACTTCATCAGAGATTTTTTTTATAATAGAACAGAATTTAAAATGCAAATAAGTCGCATGACATCTTGCCACCAAAGGAACTTAAAAACAACAATGTAACCCTTAAGCGCAACAAAATGTTCCTACCTAACCAGTCATAACAATACATTCAAAATACAGCCACCAACTAATAACAAATGCAGATGCTGACCTTTCATTTTAAGACCAAAGCAATTATCTGTAATAGGAATTAAATTTTAATAAACAATTAATAGTCATAACCGCATTTAACCCAGGAGAATTATTAGCATTTAACCATAACTGCCATGCTAGCTCCCTAGCTCCTTATTTTCTAACATTAATCCCCATGGTCCACCCCTTGGGTTTGCAACCAACTGTTCGACAACCACAAATTTAAAATAAAGTTCAACATTAGAAGAAATATGTCCATACAAATGTTCATACACCCTGTTCCTAATTTCATACAAATGTTCACTCTTTCCTTTAATATTCTTTCAGTTTTCCCAACAGAACCTAGTACAGGCTTTACACAATGTGATATACACAACCCCTTTTGAAATGCAGTTGTAGAAACTGCAATTAATGCAAACACATGCTTGAGGGAATATCTTTATGGTCAATGGACAGAAGGTTATGATCGGGGTAAATACAACTGGAAAAGAAGTCTGGGAACTGTAATTATCCTTCAGCCTTATGCAGACTTGCTCTTAACAGGAAAGCATGAAACCCCCAAGATAAAGTCAGCAAGCCTGCCACAGCCTGCCTACACATTTACTTTCAGCTTGGCTTGCACATTACTGGGAGTACAGCACAGACAACTGCAGAAAACACAAAAAACAACTTTATAACAGCGGTTACTCCTTGGCTCCATAGGAACATGCAAATTCCTCAGCAAAAGGAAAACTGGACGACACTTTCAGGCAGAATCTCAGTGGTGCTTTACCAAGCTGCTACAGTATTAATAGCAGTTTAAATGTAATTCAGTATTTCCACATAATCAGAACCTTGAAGTCTCAAAACCAAGTGTATAAAGAAGCACCGGGACAATGATTGTACAAGATTTTGTCTCGTGATGTACAAAAGTGGTCTATATAACCAGATTATTATTAAATAAACTACATTAAACATTTTTAATGAACCCAGACAAACTTGAATAGCTGATCTAAGCATCTAAATGATTGTGATTCTCATTGTTTACAAAAGTACACTAACAAGAAAATGTTTTGGGATGGCCCTTAGGCCATAGAAGAACGTGTCATTACAAACAGTAATTAAAAGTGTCACTCAGCAAATTTAAACACTGTCACTTCTATATTTGACAGCATAAATGGAAAGTAAGCCATTACATTAAACTACAAAAATCTCCAATAACCTGATATCAAGAAGTTAGCAGTTAAAACACTACTGTGATACACTGTGGAACACTGCTGTATATGTGTATGATCTCATTTAATGAATAAGTCAGAACAGCAATCAAAACCAGAATCAAGAACATTCACTTGTTAACCAAGCAAGTAGGCGGATACAAATAACAGTCTAACTTGAAAGAGTGTTCTCAAGGTTCTATATTATAAGCAATTAGAATTCTGCAAAAAAATTCTCTCGCAAACTAATAAAACAGAATATACAAACTAAAGCAAAAAGGTGTCTTCCTCCTAAACCATTCATATATATGCAAGAAACTGTCCAGTTTGACTTCCCATTGTTGTTGTGTTATTACAGCTGATGCCGACACAAATTATAATAAACACAGAAGTTTGTACATAAACACGTAAATGTGTACATATGTAGATCTGTAACATAGTATAAACTGACTATTGGGTGGGTTATGTTACTGCAGCTGATCAGTACACATACATAAAAGATTATGAGTGAGGCGCGGATCATACCCGCTTTATTATGTGTTCGAGACAAGGATGTCAAGAAATTCACCTCAAGAATATATAGGGTTACGATCAGCTGACCCCATTCTTTGTAGTGCATGGAGATTTATCTTCTCCACGTACTACAAATAATCAAAAGTAAGATTAAAAAAATTTCATGTCCTACTGCTACCGCTTACTGGTCAGTGGTGCCCACTTTTAGTGCAGTCACAATATTAACAAAACCAATTAAACACCCTTCTAAGTGTTGATAAGGTCAGGCCTCTCACTAAAGCAGTGCTAAACCAGGATATAGTTTAGCAGTTTTCTGAGCATAAATCAGGGAGCTCCATGCAGTACATATATGTAATAGAAAGAGAGAGAGAGAGAGAGACACACACACACGTGTATGCATGTCTTGTTTGTATACAGAGAGAAAAAAAATGTGCATGTTTGTGTGTGGCCTCTCACTAAAGCAGTGCTAAACCAGGATACAATTTAGCAGTTTGAGCATAATCAGGGAGCTCCATGCACTACATATATGCAATAGACACACAGAGACACACACACATTCACACGTGTATGCATGTCTTGTGTGTATACACAGAGAAATAAAACATGCATGTTTGTGTTGTGGGCACACAAGTAGAGAGAGAAAGCGGGAGATTAGTCATCTTTCTCACACCTGCAGGAACCTGGATAGTCTGAACTGATGTAACCACAAAACACATACATACACATAGAAAGGACAACAAATCAGACGTGTGTGCATAAAAAATAAAACACACACACACTTACTTTACTTAACAATACATTAAAAAAGTACATTTTGTTTACTTATTCTTTGTTAGCCAGGCAAGTAGACTGGCCATGCTAACTTTTTGCAGCCACAACCCCTGGCAATGGCAAAGCAGTACAAGAAAAAACTATGCAACAAATACATAGTGAAAAAGAACATCAATGAAACATAAGTATCAATGTGTATAACAGTATATAAACAGTGCCCCAAATCATACACTTATGTATAACGCAGCAAAAGTACAATAAGAAATACTGATGGGAGAGCTTTTGGTATAAAATTGTATTTTTGCATGTTAATTGGATGATAAACTGTCACAAGATCACTCACCCCCTTTCCAACTGCAGTTTCTACAGACTGTCCAGGTTGCTGTATACATATCAAAATCAGCCATAGTGACAAAACAGAAATGTGCTCAAAGGCAACTACACTGGCGGGGGGGATGCAGCAGTACCACATAAGAAGATAATGAAGGAGTAATGGGTCACGTACAAAGATGCAAATGTTAAGAAAGTAGACAAGAAGTGTTACGAAAAGGAAATGGTGCAGAATAAGGAAGAAAGCAAGCAGAGGTGAAGACAACTGTTGGAGAAGGCAGCATAATTTCTGCAAAGCCAATGTTGTGTACACTCAGAATCCTAAAAACTGACTACATTCAACCCCACACACACACACACACACACACACACACACACACACACACACACACACACACACACACACACACACACACACACACACACACACACAGTGCAATCTGCTCCAAGCTGTGGCAATGTCAAAGGTAGTACACTTATATTCAGGTAGGTGCAGTTTCCTATAACACTCAATTTTCCATTTAAGGATGCTGAGTCTGGGATAGCATGCATGTTACTTTTTATGCTTTGTAACAATAAGAATTGTTCTTGATCATGTAACTGTTGGGGAAGCTGCAGGGGGAAAGTAATTGTTGAGTGGGTGGAGAGGAAACTGGTTAAAGGTTAGATGACAGGGGCCTTTGCCATGGAAAAAGTGCTGGATAGGGGTGCTGGTAAGGGTATAATGGCTACGAGGAGGAAGAAGGCAGTAAGAAAGTGCTGTCTTGTCACCAGAAGGAAATGGAAGGTAGCCTAGCACATTCATATACACTCTGATAATGAAGGTGGCTATATGAAGTAGAGGAACTGTGAGATCAAGACTACCTTCCATGATCAGACAGGTTGGAAGAGAAGTTACTTATGATAAAAAGGTTCCTGTGAAAGAAGTAATTTGAAAGGAACACGTCTGCTGCCAAAGACTGAAGCAGATCAGGAATTATAGCTCTGATGTCAAGGAAGGAAGTTGTAAGGAGAGGGATGGAGAACTTCAGGCAAAGAATGGCTGTTGTTTAAACTTAAGCCAGTGTAATGGGGCATACATACATGGACTATGTAAAAATGTATGTGTAACAGCAGTCAAGTTCATGTAGTACCAGCCAAATTGCGTTCATTCAAGATTTACTTTTGCAAAAGTAGTTGGCATAACAGTTCCATAGACTGTAATGCTGACATTCAATAAGGTAAACAAGAGTGAAGCAGTCTTTGAATCAAGAGCGTCAGGCCACATCTCATGTTTACAGATGAAAAGTTCTGTTTTTGTGCTCATTAAAATTAGGGGACAGGACAGGAAAAACAATGAAGTATCAGAGAGTATTTTGTTGTCCAGCTTCCTTAACAGGACTTCAGAATTTACACATGCATATTTTGCATTAAGAATATTAAAAGGCAAATAGCTCAGATCTAATCTTCTCACAATTAAATTCCGTACTGACATTCAATAACTTGCTTTAATGCAGACATTGATGTACAAGTGGACTATCTGAGTCTGACAGGGATGGGGGTGGGGGGGGGGCTGGACAGGACTACCCCACAGGTCATACATGTTTCCCAAGTATACACAGGGAATGGTTTTAAAGAATGCAATGAAGAAAACAATAGCGCACACAACTTCATGCGGGGCAAGTTGCAACCTGATGTAATTCTGCTAAGAGGCAGTCAAAGAACAAAAACAGAAAAAACATACTGAAACACTGGGAACCATTAGGAACTGCTGAAAACTGAAGGCAGTAACTAAATGTGTTAAAGGATATCAACAAGCGAGTAAATGCATAGCAAGATAACACTGAACAGTGAAGTATGCAATGATGGCTTATTTCTTTACTGATTCATTCATTCCATTTGTTGGGACTGTCCAACTGAATTGAAGCCCTTTATCAGTAAAGGCCCAGGAAGGAAAGCTCCACCTGTACTTAAAGCTGCAACAGTTATATATACAGTACATGCAACATAAGCCTTTATGTAACACATAAGCTTAATGTGATATTGCTAGCATATTTGCAAAGCAAGAAAATCATCACAGAACAGAACAAAAGGTAGAAAGAATAACATGTATAAGGCAGATGCAGCAAATAAAAGACTATACAGCACATAAAATTATGCATGTGTGTCTTACCTTGGTATGACATCTTTTAGACTAATGTTACTCTAGTTACCATTTAATGAAATTTATAACAGGTGTACTAGGTCAACTGAAGAATGCATAGTGTTAATAATTTTCATATTTAAAAACATATGTATGAAAAACTTGTTAGGGATAAAAAGGCTAACATTTCTTACCTTGGTAGGGCATCTTTTAGACTAATGTTATTCTAGTTACTGTTTAATGAAATTTATAACAGGTGTGCTAGGTCAACTGAAGAATGCATAGTGTTAATAATTTTCATATTTAAAACATATGTATGAAAAACTTGTTAGGGATAAAAAGGCCACCATTTCTGTATTTTTTTTTACCTTTATCTATTATGTTATTTAAGTGCATTAATTTGAAGGTATGAAGGGTGTGCCCTCCATGTTTTTTTAAATACAATTAATGTCTTGGCTGAGTTGCCTTCTGTGGGCAGTCTGCATGTCCTCCCTGTGTTCATGAGTGCTTCCTCCCGCATTCCGAATGCATGCAGTTTGTGGAGTTGGGGGGGGGGGCTCTAAACTGTCTGGAGAGGTCTCTGTAGATGTGTGTGTATACAAGATACAGAAGAAAAGACCTGACAACCTACTTCCATTTTCCATCTTTGCCTTGCAAACTCCTTGGATAGTAGTGGATGTCCACGGGGTCAGTCTAGTAATCATTTACAATTTGTGAGACAGAGAATACTTAGACTCCATTGTTTCTTCAAAGGATATGTAATTCCACATGTTAATTATTACAACACAGAAGACAATCTCCAAAGTGACCTGAAATTTTACTGTGACTGGCTTGTTTTCATTTACATACCAAAGCTGTCTTACAGGATTGTTTCTTTGACCAAGTGGTCATTTATTGGTTTACGTAAGACAATGTATATTCCCTTTCCAAGAATATGCAAGAAGGTAAAGTGCTTTGGAAATCCAACTAGTTTATTTTATGGAATGTTGCACAATAAATTATTAGGTTTGGCAGTGGTGCATGTGGTTAGACTTCAACTTTATAAGAATAAATATTGCAAACCAGCAAATGCAGCACTTTCCATTATAGATAAAAATTCTGACAATCCAGCTGTTCAAACAAATGGTCAAAAGCAACACATTTAATTGATTTTTTCCCCCCTAGACGCTTTAGCTCCTGTACCTACCGACCATCAAGCCTCCCCCATTCAGAATTTAGCCCATTTGTTCCTTAGTGGTGGGGAATCTGCCAAGATCCACTACAATAACAGTTGTACAGGGGAAATCTCTGGTCTGGGAGCATTTTCACTCTATTAACCTAAGGGAAGAAGACATATACAACCCATATCACCACGAGTGGCCAAAATGCCTCTCTCTTAAGCAACCGCAAGATCCTGTGTACTTTGCTTGATAAAGGCTAGCACCCACTGGAAGATTAATATACCACATGCTTGCCCCCATGTCATACACCCACCCCTTCTTCTAAAGGACTGCTAAAACCCACAATGGGTTTCATCGTTTCTCCCAGAACGTGCACTCAGATAGCATGTCTTCTCAGAGTCAAGAGGAACCAAAGTACCTTGAGAAAATCTATAAAGACTTAGGAATAACAGTTAAACTCCACACAGACATCAAGCAGGAATCAACAGTGAACCCTAGAGTTGTGATGCAAGAAATCTTAACCACTGATGCACACAATGCTATCTATTTCTAGGGCTTCTTCTTGGAAAAGCTTGACGTTTGTAATTTTGGAGTGAACTCCTACAAAATCCCAGTAATATAAAGTTCATATGAGGGAGGTACTCTGCATTCAACAGATAAAAACTGACCATAAAATTAAATAGCAACAGAGGTCAAAGTTCTCACTGGTACAGCTGAATGTTGAAAAAAAAAATGTACATTCAATTAACAACCATCACTACCTGAAAAAGAGAGAGAGAGAGACTGACTGAGAATAGAAGAAAACAAACAGGCTGTTTTTGGAGTCAACAGCTGGAAAAAAGCCACCATGAGGGTTCCTGACTACTACAAAACACTGTTTGCATATTTAATGTATTTGCAAACAAGAATATATTGCACAAATGGCACACCACACAGTATACAAAATAACCACAAATGAATTAAAGAACTTACAGATAGTTATATTAATTCTGCATAACTGTCAGGAAAAAAATACAAAGAGTTGCATGTTTTTATTAAAATGAGTCTAAGGAAAAAATACTAACTAAACATTATGTTTGCACGACAGGCTGTATTCTTATCACTCATAACCTGAATTAAAACAGATTGTGAAATGAAAAAGATGACATAATGTTTTTTGACTTTAAACTTCAACACAAAGGTAAATCACATAGCACTTTGACCCTATCACTGTTACATCCTGCATCTCAGTGTAAAAGTCAGAGCTTTCATGCACTACTGCCACACAAAGCCAAATACTAAGCAGGCTGCCATTGCAGCCAGAGCTATCCACTTTGCAAACTAAAGAGGCTTTGGTAATGTCAGCATTCATGAGGGTTAACAATTCAACAATCTGAAGTCTACTGCTACTCATATTTTCTTTTTAATAAACACATACTCTTTCTCAAGTAAGTTTACCATCCCAAACACTATTTCAGCAACTGTTCAAAACACAATCAACAACCAAAGGGTATCACAAGTTCAAGTCACACTACTTTTTGGAGAAATACATAAGCATAATAAATATAATTTTGAAGTCCGCATATCAAGATAGATGTATAATGGATACAGGTAGTCATACCAAAATGCATTTAATCAACTTTTTAAAACAACACAGTTGACTTTAACACTGCTTCTCCTTGAAAGCCCAAATACTGCTTGACCCACTAAAAAGGACATACTTAAAGACTCTCCTGGATGCAAATGCTATCTAGCTCTCTGGTAAGAAAACTATCAAAATGTACTTTCAATCTGGACACCAACAATGTGGCAAGAGATGTCAAAGCAAATTTAAAGGAACACTGCTGGACTCCATACATTTTGCACAATTTAGTCTTAACTTGAAAGTTTCATTTACTGTTATCTGCTATATTTGCACTTCATTCATTCTTGCCGCATAAGGTAGTAAGTGTCCTCCAGACTAATACCTGTAATACATTTAACAGAGTTTTTGAAATTACAAACAAGCAGTTTGCTCTTCCTGCAATAGTAGGTGACAGCTGGTTCTAACTACACTAGAAATCTATGTATATCCCATGTTTAAGTGATGGCCCTACCACGTATTATGTATGTATTAATACAGAAATACCACAACCTCATTTCACCTTAACAGAAGAAAAGACTGAATATGCTATACAGTTAAACGTAATTTCATACAATGACTTCACACATTACTCACTGCTTACCTGTATATCCTGCACTCCATCCCCAGGACGAAACCATTGCTAGGAGCCATTTGAACATCACTCCTTCGATATGCCAAAATAGCTGACTATCCATTAGTCTGAGAGGTTGCAGCAATATCAAATACAAAATATAAGACGGAATAGCAACAAGGTTATTGATGACCATGAACGAGAATCTCAGGACTATTGTCAGTCCTAGCCAACCAAACCTGCGCATACATCCTACTGTCACAGCCATTCTCTCGTTCTGAGTACCGTTGTGCCAGTTCCCATCAGAGAACAGAAGCTGGCAGCGTCCTTCAGTCACGTGAGGCATGCTGACGTCCTTACGTCACGATTTCTGCCCCCTGTCTAGTTTGGCGGTGGAGTTGAAGGCGAAGGATGCAGGTTGTATTTTGGAGTAGGTTATTCTCGAGTCTTACTGATTTTTTTTTTAATATTTTAACACAGCCAGGGCTTCTCTGGTTCGATTTTGGGCTGAAGCTCCTATGCGGAAGGTTGAGCGCCGGGCTGGTAACTCGACACCGTAAAAAACGCCTCTGCCAATCAGTGTGTGGATTGGTTATCCGCTGTGGCGATCCCTAACCGGGAAAAGCCGAAAGACTTTGGTATTTTAGCACCGTTCGTAATTTTTTTTTGATTTTTCTAGCATATCACCGCAGATTACTGCCAGACAGAGTTTATGTAGCCGTCCCTCTTTGGTAACCCTAAAAGAAGACTTACGATGTGAGGTGTGACTTTTTGTTATTCAGAAATTCCCCAAAGGAGTAAGTCAAACGTACTACACGTTTCACTAACTTTATCACTTCTCTTGTACCTCATTTCGAGGAACGTTCCTCATTTGGGGCCTTAAAAAGTTAATGTTCCACATTGAAAAAGTCGCACATTCAGTGTTAGGAATATTTTAGCTAATATTAATGGTAAATGGAACATAATCACATTAGACCTATTCTATAAGTAAAAATATCAGAGTTTAGCAATCATGTGAGCTTCCTAGTTGAAGTTGTTAGTAAGCCATTGGTGAGTGTTCCACATTTTGCCCATTTGTTCCACATTATGAGAGGCAATGTTCTTCATTTTGGAGGTTGAAGATTGAGAGCTATGAGTAATTTCTATAGTTTAGACCCTGGATTCATTTTTTAAGGTACAAGTTGTTTTTTTATCTTGTAACCTAAGTGTGCTCCCCCGTGCCCGTTTTCTCCTTTCCAGGATCGTGGGAGATCGAAAGTAACGCCTAAGGAGGTGCTTGTGCCTTCCGTAACCCTCACCAACCACGTATAACAGTACTAAAAAGTTTTTTTTTATAGGGGGAGTAGGGTTAAGTGCTGCTAGCCCCACATACAAAGCATAACTAGGTGCAAATAGTGTAAGAGACTCATTGCAGTACACTAATGCCAGCGCCCCAGCCAGGAATTCAGCCTGAGAACCATGTGTGATGCAGCAGCAGTGCTAACAGTAGCACTGCCCAGCCTTTACAGCTGAGATCAAATGTAACCAATGCATTCATTATTACCGTTGTGTACAAATTTATTTTTGAAGGATAGCTTTTTGCCCAGTTCAAGAGCATCCTGTGCTCCTCATTCTGATACTGTAATGAGTGATTTGTTAATTGAGATGTTCAGGTATACACCACACATTTCATTAAGTAAAATATTAATTTGTAAGGGAGCAACATTTTGAGCATCATAAAAGCAATTAAATGTCCCAGCATCTGACACATATAAATGACATTAAAAGAGTAAAAGTGAGATGGCAAAGAAGATCACTGGGTATAGAATTATATTTGTTGCACTGATTATCCATGTAAAAGTTTATATTTTTGGTATACCTCATAACTTTAATTTTTGTATTTATGATCTATACTTTAGAAAAAATGGCAATTATGTTGGGAATGGCAGCACTACATGAGTTTGATGTGTAGTTCAGAAGCTTCTGCTTACATCTCTGGGTTCTTCAGCTGTCGACGCAATGTGCAATCTCCATTCAGTTGCAAATGTACACACTGATTTTCCCCTTTTGTTTAAGATGCAGTGTTATCAGACAGGCTCTGAGTATGCCTGTAAACAGTTCTTCACAAAAATGTGAAACACACTGTGTGACAAGTGGGTACAATGCGTGACACCTCATCACATTTTAGAATGGAAGTGCAAACCACAGTGAAATCCCAAGAATCAGTGCTTTTATTTGCAGATTTTTGAAAATCAAAAATTATATTTTTATGGATTCAATTTGTATTAGGCAGTGTTGAAAATGACCAAATCCCTACAGTACAGGGGGCTTTTGAAATCCAGAATGAGTGATGAATGTCTTCTGCTATGGACTGTAGAGGCTGGGAGACTTGTGATTCCCATGTTTAGAAAAGATTCAAAATACAGCATCAAACTCCACAATATTAGGACTCAAAACTTTGTACCTGAAACAGCTACTAGCAAGAGCACCACAACAATAAAACTATGTCCATTCCAAAGCTGCAAAAACCTCCAGTGCTCCATCCCTGCAATCCCATATTGTGGACTGTCTGTCTGTGACCTCAAATCTCTAAATATATTCTTGTTTGAGGTTGCGGAAGCTCAGAGAATACAGAAAATTATGAAGACAACAGAAATCACCTTTTCAGTTTAGTCTGAATAGTACTCCATGTGAGAAACAATGCAATCAGCTACTCCATAGCCAATGCAGTGAAGCATCAGAACTGCAACCTCTCAAAGAATACAGCAATTTGAAACTCAATGTAATGATACATGACAACCAGTTGGACACCTTATAATTGCAAACTAAGTTGAATTGAAGGACCAAATCAAGACTACTGAGGTCATTTATTTGAATTGTCTCACTAATCCTAATTTCCTTCATCGGTTCACCTTGGTTGTGCTCCTTTCTACTTTGAATTTGCTGTATGTATCTTTGAAGATTGGGTGGGGAGGGGGTCAAGAACCATTGTAAACTTGCTTTCCTTGATATCAGAAAACTAACCAGAGTTGTCTGAATTATAAACTGTACAATATCTGATGTGGGGAAGCTTTATATTTTTACTGTTACAGTGATTACAATGATTAAATGTTACAAAGTAGAAACTGTACAATATCTTCTGTTGAAGATATAATCATTTTAACTGCAGGACTTAAATGATGGTACCAAAACTGCCTTAGCCTCCTAGAATTATAGCTGTTTGTGGTTCTGTTCTAGCTCCTCCTGTGTTACCAAACCATGAAATATTTGTGTATGTAGCCATTGCTGGTCGAAATATTAGTCTGTTCTCTTGTAGTGGCTGTAATTGCTTGCATTATAATTTTATTTGCCTATTAAAAAGAATATTATAATAAAGTATCTTCTGTTTGTTATATTTAATGTTGCAAAAGTAATACTTAAACTTGAAAATAACTTTGATCTTACCCATTGGTGGCCAAGGGTCTCAGAACGTCATCTGAATACTAACAAATCAAAATATGTGTTATTCTTACCTCTTCGGTCACTAAGGACCTCACCTCCATGTCCATCACATAATTTAATAACACTGCTACAGATGTAATTAATTTCACATCAGTACTGTTTTTTTACTATTGGAAGTAAATGTTGGTTTAACATTTGTATCATATCTGCAATATTCACTGCAAACCAGAAGTTGGGCCTCTTCTGTAGGACTCGCATCAGATAAGTTCATAGGTTGTTATTAGCCAATCTGCCAAGAACCATTTTAAGCCTAGTCAAGCTTACCCACAATCTGTGGATGTGTTAATGCCCCAAGGAGTTTAATGGTTATGATATTGTCTTGCACATCGTGTTAACTGGCTGCTCCTATCAATTAGGTACATAAATGACAAACCGGGGTCAATTTGTGAATTCCCATCCATAGCTTCAAGTTACACTGGTATAGGATTAGGGATGAGCTTTGCTACACATGGATGAGAAGTCTGTTCCAGAGAAGGGGTAATCATTAAGGCACATACCTGTCCCTCCAACATGTCCTGTTTATGTCACAGACAAGGTTAGGTCCTTAGAATGGGCATTTGTGAAGCTATTTGTTTTGCAGATGTGCAACAAAACCATCATTGTGGGATCGGAGGATGTCTTGTTGGCTAAACATGGATTGCTATGCAGCCGTCTGTAGGAAACAATATAGGGATGGAGCTCTGAGATGGTCTGCAAAGGGCTTGTTTACTTCTTGTTTTCTTTTTTTTGAGGAACCTCTGTGGTCTCAAACTGTTGCAAGTGCCTGGTCAGGTACTCTGTAATTTCCCACCTGTTTGTTTCTAGCCTACTTTTAAAGCTGAATTTATCATCTCAGAAACTTGAAAAAGCAGACAATAAAACAAGACCGTTCTGCTGCTGAACTTCTTCTACATATTACAAATGGGCATCTTTCCAGTAGTTAAGCTGTGTGGAATTTATTTTATTTATGTTTGTTTACCAGGTTAGTGCTCTGATCTGATTGGACCATTTGCAGACACAGTCTGGGTGAGTGCAATCACAAAAAATAAGAGAGAGAATATCATGCAATGTCTCAAATAAAAAGCAACCATAACTGTCTTTGTTACCTTTCCTATCCTTCACTCCGTTCTATGTTAGTCCGTACTGCCCTTCACATCCTCTCAAAGTATATCATTTAAAATTCTTCCAGGATTTACAGTCTTGTTTAAGTGATGCTATTAATGAAATCCTCTCAATATTGTCCATGTAGAGGCCACTCGAGTCATATTTCCTTCCTACCTGGTCTTAAACCTGAAGTTTTGTCCTTCAGTAGCTGTTCACTAACTTGTAGTCAGTACTTGTAATATGATGCCTCTCTCATTACCACCATCTACTTTCTCCAGATTTATTTCTCATACTTCCCCCTCCCTCCACTCATGTCCTTTTCCTCCTGCTCTGTTTCCTATTTTAGATCATACTATTCTTGCCCACTGTGTTTACACTTTTTATTTTCTCCACCTTAATTTAATGCTTGGTTCTCTTACTACTGACTGTAGATGTTTTCCTTGTCAGTTAAAAGTTTTGAGATGCAGCAGTTAGCATTGCACTGGGTATCCAGGCCAGGACTGACTTCTTGCCTTATGCCTATAGCCTTCCGCAATAAACTGTGACTCCCCAGAACCTGATTAAGCTGGTAGCAGTAATAAACAAGGAATAAATAATTTATGAACATCTGTAATGTATTACTTGCTTTATTTATGTATTCTCTGTCATCTTCTGTCATTATTTTTACCCCAAATGCTGCCTGGTGTGTTTTTGATAATTACACAGTGTAGAAACTTCATGTTAAAAATATTTTCTGTGGCTATATGTCATTTATATATTATTGATACTTCTTTTTTTGACAGTTTTGTTATTTCTTATCCATCATATTTATGTTGTATATGCACACGAGCATGTTTATACTTTTTTTTCCAATTTGCTTCTGGTGTGCTGTTCCCCAGGCTTCCACTTTAAATGGACTCTCATAGGTGGATCTTCCCAGTTACCAATGAAAAATAAATAAATGGGCTAAATGTATGCTTTTGCCCCACTATGTGTATGATGACCCCCCAGCAGAAAATACTCATACGATGTGAGGTATTTTCTTCAAAAAGCAGCTTGCTTGTTTACTTTATCTTGTGATAACTTCTGATACAAAGAACTGATAGTTTTAAGAATTAGGATTTCTAGATTAGGGAGATCTATGCCTGGTGTACAAGACATTGCCAGACCCCCACCCTGAGAATTACCCATTCTAAAAACTTAAACATTGCCTGTAATATAAACATGACCTTCTGAAAGACAGGCATGTATCCCAGAGACTACCCCTTCTCTGGAACAGGCTTCCCTTCCATGTGAAGCAGAGTTCCTTTCTAACCAATTCAAGTGTAACTTGGACAATTGGATGGGGAACAGAAATTCATCCCTTGTCTAGCACCTATGTCTCTAATGGACACAGCTAGCCTGTAAATGGTTCATCTCCCAGGCTTTGCTTGTAAGTGTTTCGTCTCATGCCCTTGCTTACACTTATCAAGGGTACCACAAATTGTCAGAGATTTGGGATGGATGGCTAGGCTTAAAAGGCTCTTGTGGTTGTTGGCCTACTATGAACCTATGATTTGCTGTAAACACTTTTGCTTAATGTTTTTATTATTGTATTTGTATGAGGTATTTTATTAGTAGAGTGTGTAAACCTAATTTTATTTCTCATTTGGATGAATATTTAGCTGCATACACATCCTCCACAGATTATGTAAGGATGGCTGTACCGAATCCTCTTCTCAGTCCAGCCCTTCACCACTTCTTCCATTGTAAAATAACCCCAAACCATTACTTTCTAGCTGAGCAAAATTTAACCTCTGGCAGTCTGTTGCTGACTGACATAAGTCTGTTTCATTTCAGTAGACTAAATTGTTGCTAAGTAGCAATTTTCTAATGTCACTCCTCCTGTATTAAATCTGTGTACTTATATTAAATTATTTGTATCTTAGAAACAAAAGAAATAGATACTTTGCTGAATAGTGTGTGCTTCTCTTTGTTCAGAAGATTTGTAATACCCAATGCTCACCCTTTATTGGGATACTCATATACCACTTTAATAGTACATTCCTGTCTTGCACTATTACTATTGCCTTTATTCAGGTTTACTATGCTGTACTAGATTTGAGACTGATGTACTTACATGTAGTTGTGATGTACTTTTGTATATATTAAAATAAATTTAATTACTATCCTATGTTGCAATCTGCTTCATTTCCCCCCCCACTTTTAGATCTTTCTTTAGTGAAAAATATTAGAAGTTCTAAATCATTCTGCAGTGTTTTTTTAAACTGCACTAGACTTTTTTTGTCATGTCTGTCTCACTTTTCTAGCAGAATCTCTTGATTTAATTCCTTGGCATTATCTGTAAAGAGTATTATCTACACTGGCACTCAGAAAGTGGAGGGTATTGAGCAAACACTTGTGGCAGCTAAGTAAGTTGTCTACAATAACAGCCAACATGAATGCAGTGTATTTTAATAAGGCCACCAGAGGACAGGGCACATAATTTTATGTCCCCACCTAGAGTGTGAAGTGGAGAGAGAAATGGCAGTGAAGATGAGTATTCAGAAGGGGAAGATTTAGATAACACCTCTGTAGACATGATTTTTTTTTATGACCTTGATGAGTGAACGTTTCCAGCAGGAAATTAGGGAACTGTTCATACAAAGGCAGTCTTATCTGGAATTTATGAAGCATTGATCTAGTATGTCTTCTACCACCCTCATCTTCCTCCTATAAATAAACTGGTTTTCGGACCCTGAGATATTTTTTGGAAAAAAAATCCTTCTGTGACTGAAAAATATTACAAGCTCTTTGATGAATTTATAACACGATTACTTGTTTTGATCCAGAACTAGATTATGTGGACCTTGTGCTAGCCGTATCAAACAATATTTTTTTTTCCTTTTTAGATAATGATTTTAATGTATTCATTCACTCATTTGCTAAAAAAGAGCTAGAGCTCACTCTTTGGTATGGCTTATATGGGAGTTAAGATCTTAATTAAAAGATCTTAATTATGCTATTGTGTTTAGTCATGTATCAGAATGATATTATGTTTCATATAGTGGCTGTGGGCAGTAGTCTATATGTGTGTCTCTCTCTCTCTTGCTCATATGATTGTTGTGCCCTTGGAGGGTGTAGATGCTAAACTGTTAGTTGTAGGTAGAGCATCTGATATGGTCCAGCATATTTATTTCTGTGCATATAATATATTTTTATGCATTAACTTTGGTAGATACTTGCTAGTCATCGTTTAAATAGCCTTCTACCATTTTCTGTACAGCTTTAATGATGGTTTCATTTTTTTAAGATTTTATATTGCATTGATAATTTATCCTTTTTGAGGACTAGTGAGGTAATTACTGCTTCAGGTGTGAATTTTTGGAGAACCCTCCTGAGCATCTTCTAATGAAGTATTTATCATTACCTAGTTTATATTGATCATCATATCTGGTTGTAAACTCATCCCTGACCTGTTGTATCATGTTGATTAATCAGTGTTTTTCCCCATTAAATTACGTATGAATTGACATTTATTACACTTAGTTATCGCTTTATGGGAATAGTGAGGAATGCAAAAGAACACCAAAGGGAGCTGCACTGTGGTTAAGCAGAGTATCTGTTAAAAAAAAACAAATGCCAACAACAAACTCTGCACACGCCGTAAAATTCCAACAACTTTTATTGCAAAACTTTAAGATCTGTAGACCCTTCCTCAGTGCTTAAAGTACCTCATTCACAACATTCATTAAATAGCACTTACAGCCAAACAATTAAAAAACACCAGTCAAAGACAAGTCATTAAATATTTCATTTTAAATAAGTCTGCTTACATTTCAGCACTGGTTTCAAACTAACATTAGGGTTAATACTAGGAACCTTATTGGCATGAAAAGTAATCCATTTGTATTCACATAATTCCAATTTATTATTAATGTCATCCCATCTTAAATTATTATTCATTTCCTCAATGACTCTAAATACAAAAGAATGATCATTACCACAATCATAATAGTGCTTAGCAAGAACATTAGTCTGAATAGACCTGAGTATATCAGATCTGTCCTCTCTAGTATGTTCCTTTAACTTCCTTCACGATTTACCTACATAGAAGGCACTACATTTACTACACATTGCAAGATAAATAATATTGTGTGTCACATGTTGCAAAACAGTTGAACACATATTCTTTACCTGAACTTGGATGTTTAAATTTATCATCAGTACATATAAACCCACAACAGCAACATATGTGGCAAGGATAAGTACCATATTTATTCATAACTTTCTGTGGGACCTGTTTTATATCTTTATAACATAAACAATTTTTAAGGTTGGAAATGTTCTTATAAGCAAAACATGGATCATCACCAATCAATGATTGGAGTTCTGGTAAAGCCCTCAAGATCCCACAATTATTGGTAATAATATCCTTGCCACACTTCATTTGTAAATTATAAGTGGTAATATAGTGTATTTTGTTCAACCAAGTATCAACCAAAGGTTGATCAAATTCACAATTATGTTGTTTAATATGAGGTTGATTAATACTGTCTCTATCACTTAGTACTTCCATCTTTGTATTATGTACTGTATTTCCCAGAAAATAAGACCGGGTCTTACACATTTCCCCCCACTAAAATACGCATTAGGACTTATTATCAGGGGATGCCTTATTTACCCCCCCCATACAACAATTGACATTTATTCATGTACATAAATCAACATTTATTCATGTATACAAATTGACATTTATTTGGTACTTTTCCGTTATTGGGCAATAGTTCTAGGTAATGCGTTAGTTGTGTGAGAATTCTACATAAACAGTGCAACAAACATTTCATCTTCAGAATATCTACACCTTGGTTTTCACAGTGCAATATTTCATTCTTAACAATGCAGAAAAATCTCAATACATGTGTATTGGAGGAGGGGAATAAAACAGGTGAATAACTGCCACTTTTTGAGTGGTGATGCTTTCTTTATTCCTTACCAAAATCATAAGAGAAGAATGATAGAAAGTCATAAAAATGAAGTCTCGGAACTAGTGGCCTTATTTTGTAATTACCCCTTGATAATGAAATGTTACCTTACTACAATAAAGTCAAAAAACTGACTAGCTTTCTGGCAGCTGAAAGCAGAGGCAATCCATTCTTTTGCCCTGATAACAGAAAAGTTATTCAAATACAGTCATGTCATCTTCTTCTGGAACATTGTCATAAGTCTCCAACCCCCGAATTCCAGCCTGAATTTCTTGCGACTCCATTTGCTGTAGAACCACTGGCCCCATCTGTCATGCCCAGCAATAGACCTCTCCTTAAATGAGCACTGCTCATCCATGTAGCCGGTTCATAGTGCATTGGCAACACAGCTGTCAGTGATTTTATCTCATGAATTCTTCACCCAAGTCATGACCTTTTGCAGGCTAGGCTTCACAAAGTTTCCACACTGATTTCTCTCCATTCTATTTTCAATGTAGTCATTGAGTTCCATGCACAAATTGTCCTTGAATGGCTTGTTTATTGCAATATCACGAGTCTTGAGATAGGCAGTCATTCCTGTGGGAATCATTATCTGATCTATTCTTCTCTGTGCAAGGAAGTTCTTCATGTCATTAGCGCGGTGAGTGCTGGCTGAATCCCAGACTAGCAGACCTCTTTTGCCACCTGGCAAAACAAGTGGCAGCATTATATCGACCCACTTCCTTATAACTCCTTGTGTGCACCAGGCTTTTTCGATTTCAAGAATGCAAATGCCTGAAACATATTCAATCTTATCTTTCTTGCCCTTACTAATGATTAAACGTGGGGTTTTCTTTCCATCTAAATTAATTGCCAAAATACAGGTAACACGTGCACTTTCTTAACCAGTGGAGGGAATGTAGATTGACGAGGCACCCCTCTGATCAATTGTTGTTTGAGATCCTTGGACCTTAAACACTGCAGTTTCATCCATAGCAATCATGTTGGAGAGTTGGTATTCAGAAAAGTCGATGCCATCAACAAAGGATTGAATGCAAGTGCACGTTTAATAACTTCAGTATCTTCCAGCTTGAACAGTGTTGTTGATCTTCTTAGAGACAGTTCATATTGCTGAAGGACGCCATTCAACCAATGTTGTGATCCTTGAATTCTTCTGGGGATATTTCTAACTGTGGTTCCATTGCAAGGCCAAATGCTTGAATATCAGCCCTGCACACAACCAAAGCCTCTGCTCTCCTGTTAACAATCCATTCACAGATGATGTCTTCCAGTTTAGGAAATAATGGTTGCTGACCTGATCCACACTTGCACTTCTTAGGATTTCCTTCATCCATCTGTTGACTAAGGTTATCGTACTCTGCTCACCATTTTCGGACCATTCAGAGATCTAACTTCTCTTTGCAGAAAGCCATCAGATTCTTTCCCTGGGAGTCCTCCACAATTCCTTTCTTGTACTTGATGGACTAACTCTTTCTTTTTGCACTCATCTTGTCAGGGAGGTTAATTGAAGACTTATGAGACAGGAGTGGCAACAAAAATGGTGACAGTTAAGAAGACACAACCACACTTGTTCATTATCAAGTGCGTTGTCTGTACTTTGAACAATCAAAGTACACTTACCGGTGTTTATGGGCCAAGAAGCTCAAACGTCAATTGTGAGTGAGGATTAGGGTTACAGTGAGACTCATGGAGAACTCCCGGGTAAAGAATCTTATGACTTTTTGCAAAGAGAAGAAGTTCGGTGTCCCCTTGACCTTAATGTAACTCCAAACATATACCAAATACTTGGTCAAGCTTTCCTGTAAATACAAAGAAATAGGTTCAGTGATCCATCCTCTGCCTGAAACAATGGGTCTCATCGGAGGATGGGTCAAAGATTTGTATACCTTCAGAAGCCCATAAAGGAATGGTAAACTAGATAAGGAACTGTAAAAAAATTAATTGTAAAGAAATATCATTCATTAATTTGAGATCGGAGACTGACATATTAATGTTACTAAGCATTTTTTATAACATCATTTGTTATTTTCCTAAAGTTTAACCCATCTGACAACAAAATGTTCATATTAGTTATATAGTCATCCCTATTCATAAGCATAATTGAGCCCATCTTTATCTGCATATTTAATAGTAATATTTTCATCCTTCTGTAAATTCATCAGTGCTTCATACGCATTGTTTGTTAGATTATAAAACTTAAATTTAATATTTTGCTCATAAAACTTGTATAATCGTTGTTCACATACTTCATAAAATGCAGTTATCATGGGGTTACTTAAAAGAACGAAAGTACTGCTTCTCTTGCATGTCTGACCTTCAGTCAAAGAATTATATTTAAAAATTCTTTTTTTAACAAAATCTTTATTGCTGTTCTTACATTAAACATATGTGTATTATGCATGTTTTAATAAGACTCATTACCCTCCCTTTTCATATTAAGCATGTTTCTATCATTTTAATTATAAATTATTCTTGTTCCACCGGTGTTGTTATTTTTGCTTTAATATTATGTTTCTATCCTTTCTGGGCATACTTCTTAACCATTGTAATTATATTCACTAGGGAGAGAAATCATAGCTTAGTTTCTTCATTTTCTCTCTATCATTCTTTTCTTGTTTGGAGTGAAAACTGGAGGCATCATTTAACCAATACAATTTTTGACTACCCTATTCTTTTTGTTGTTTAACATTCATTATATGCTCCACACACTGAAGCCTCGTTTACATAATTTATTATTCCCAGTTGATAAAACCTAATCTTCTTGTACTGTTATTCCTTATCAATACTTTTAATATGGTGTTTTCAGTTTTACTGCACAGCAGGCAGGTATCCATGCCCATCATATTGTCGTATGACAAAGTTATGCTGAAATTCAGCAGACAGATTTATTACTTTATGCTTGACCTCTTACTGGACTAATATTCTGCTACATATAAAACAAAGTGATACCTTCACTTCCTTTAATGCAGACCTTGAAAATTGGCTTGGTTCCTGTAAATTTATCCCATGCCTGACTTGTTTTGCCCTTCTGTAGGCAGCAGAAGCCCTATGAGGGTGGGTATTGCAAAGTCCATGGTCCATACCTGACTGCATTGTAGACTGTATGAAAGTCTATGATATGTATGAAAGCAACACGTATCTCAGTTGCTTCATCCCTTTAAATGCAGTCTTTTCCTGCCTAGTTACCTTTTTATCCAGCATTTTATCACACAGACCATTGTCCAATTTACTATATTATTTAATTCTTGTTACTTTAAAAGTCCACCTAGAGGGCAACACTGATTTAAAACATCCTCTTCCTATGTATGTTGTAGTTTCATACACATTAATTTTTATTTACTTTACTTTCTCACTAGCCTTTAAAATGTCCCTGCTTTGGCAAAAACATCACCTCAGTCACATCAAAGTAACCAACAGGGGATAAGGAGAATCTCATCACACCTGTATTTCATCATATCATACTTCTCTATACTTTGTGCTCAATAAATCTTGAATAATATGACCATCTTGAATAGCATACCATTCTTAAGTCATTTCCCTATATGATCCATTCCCTTCCCTTTGTATTCAAAGTAATCTATTTACACTTTTTAGTAGTTTGTATCATGACATTTATCAAAATAACCAACAAGGGATGTGGAAAGTTAATATCATTGTTTACTCATTCATTTCTTTCTAATTAAATAATTGCATTATCCATTTCAGTCACTGAAGCAAAACTGGTATGACTGGTAGATGTATTTCTCCTTGCATTTTCACTCATCTTCTATAACCTCTTACAGGCACTTTGGTGTGCCTTCCATGGCAAAAGCAGTGCCTGTCTTATACCTTAATATCATTAAAGTGTAAAAGGATTAAATAAAAAAAAAAAAGATTTTTCAACACCTTACATATATCTCTCTGTACATTTATATGCATGCTTTACTAATTTATAGCTGTTATGCCTGTGCTGGTATACTAACAACAATTAAGGCATTCTTAAACAAAACTGAATTATTAGAATTCAAAACATAGCAAAACTTTCTCATTGCTTTAACAAGTAATTACTTAAATTGTTGTGTCCACTCTCAGACTTAACAAAAGCCTTAGTAAGACAAACACTACCAAATTATTTTCCCATTAATCTACTGTTTTAATCTTACATTTTGCTATTGTACTGCTGCTCCATCAGTTCGTCACTTATACTACTCTTCCAAATTATTACCCATTGCAGTGGATGACATTTTACCATATTCCAACTCTATATCAGCCGTATAGTTTCATATTGCCCCTTATAATTCTATTTCACTTTTTTCATTTTTTTCTTACTGCAGTCTAATCTTTCAATTTTCTTTCAGAACCCACTGTATTTGTAATAAGTCTATTATTCATAAATCTATGCAATTCTTCTCTCTATAAAAGAGTAATACTTTATAAACACACAAACCTGTCTCTAATCTGGATTTTCTATATGAATTGTAGTTTCATAAACATCTTTTGAATATTCTTGATAAAAACATTCTTAAACTTATAAATGAATAACATCCATAATGACATCAGATATAAATACCTTTAGTGCAATAAACAATAAAGAAAAAAGTTAACTTCATTAATCTGCTACGTGTAAGCACCAATATATTGTACTTCCTTACTTCTAGAATAGCAAAAGATTTGTAGGCAATGCAGTCATGCTGTATTATATTTCAAGTAATTTTTATGAGGTGATCTATGAATTGTATTCTAAATAAAGTCATTTTTTTATCTCCAAGTGGTTAACCTTCACCACAAATAGGCAATATTCAACTATATTGGAACTAAGACCAAGAAATATTATGTAGCACTTCTAGAACCTAGTATAATGAACTTTTCAGAGTCACATAATTCATGTTTTTCCAAAATTTCTGTTGTAGTTCAAGACAGGTTTAGTAATTTACAGCTTGGATAGCGTCCTTTTATTTAGCATTTTTTTACAGTTGCTTGCCTAATACAATTTTTCAACTTAGCCTTAATATCAGTTCACTGGGTAAACCTTTCAGTAGTAATATTTTAATAGACATATCGTTATTACCCAGATCATATTTCCAAGTAGAATTTTTCCAGTTTTTTTCATCCATCCATGTTGTTCTAGGAAGTGTAGGCAAGAACAAACATTTTTTCTCACTCAGCTCTGATATTTCCTTCCACTCACCCACTGTTTCCCTGGTAACATCAGCATCACTAAATTTAATTGTCTGTAACCTGTGATCATGCTAATCTCAAAGGTAGCACTTTCATCTTACTACTTAGTGATTTGGACTTTCAATGGGTAGCACCTTTCCATTCCAGGACAATTTCTAAATAGCAGGATACAACAGAATACATGTTCAGTTTTCTTCACCTGCTGTCCTGGATTGCTTCTACAACTCATGTGATTCTTCAGTCTCACTTCAGAGTAACCATGGCCTAAAAATACAGATGTTCATCATGTTGATCACTGCTGGAGTACCCTTAGCTATATGGGTTAGATCCTGCCAAGGATATAACAGTTGGCCACCTTCCAAAGCTTCAGGGCACCTTCCATGTGCCCACCTGTTAGGCAGCTTGAGTTGAGTTGACTAAAAGACAAATTTGGACATGAAGCCCTTCAGAGCTTTACTGCTGCAGAAGGATATATTCCTCTGAGTCTTTTGAGGATCGATGGTCAGCTTGTGTTTTCCTTTGCTGGGCAAATAAGTTCCCTTTTGGGAAAAAAAACTTCCATTTTCTTAATTTTTTTGGATGTTATTACTTTCCACTTCAGCAAAGTTATTTTAAAGCTAGGAATGTTGTGTTTTAATGGATTGTCTTGAGGTTGTAATCTACTTTTAAATGGAGCACTCATTTTTTCTGTCAGTTTAAAAGCAGTGTAAAGTAGCGTAAAACATGTTTTGTGGAGAAATTGCATTTATTTTTCTTTCTGGGGGCTGGCATAGTGTTTTAAAGTGCTTTTTTCTCTGTCAAAAAAGTAACTTTTGTACACTGGTAGTGTTTATCAGCAATTGCTGTCTGTCTTCTGTGGGAAAGAGGCACCATTTTCTGCTTCATCATGGAACAGATTAATTCACAAAAGAAAAAGTTAGGCAAACAGCTTTTGCCAACACAGTAGACAAGCCATTTGCATCAGCCACAGGGTGAGTGACTCTGCTGTGGCCATTTGTTGTACCTCAGACCCCTCATCTTTTACTTCAGATTCCTCTGGTGTAGCATTTGCAGCCACTGTGGACCAGGGATTAGCCACATCCTGTGCAAATGTTGGAATCCCTTGTGTGGACAAGGGGGAGCCATTCTTGTCAGTCTTGGGACAGGGAATGGGGAAGATTCTCCTGTTGTGTCAAAATGCTGTCTATTCATGGAGGAGCAGATACTGTCATTAGTAACATGGTTGGCCCCACTTTTCTTATATAAAAAAAAATAGAAAACCACACATGTATCTAGTCATCCTCAAATTTCTTTGGATAGGAGTAGTTTACTGGGTCCAGCTCATGGTTTAATTCAGGCTATTGATTATTATTGTAAAGTCGTTCTTGGTAAAATAAAGTGGTATTCATCTTTTCCTGAAGAGATTCAAGATTCTGAATCTGAACAGGAATATTCAGGGACAAACAGTTTTTTTTCCTTAGATTTCTGATTCCGACTCAGGGGAGAGCTCAGATTCTGATTCTCCCTATGGGAGTTTCTCTTTCTTTGAGACTGTTGCTAAAATAGTGGCAGAACAATTAGGTTTCTCTGTCCCACAGAAAATGCTGAGTTGTTATAGAAAGATTTTCTAGAACCTACACCCGTTCCTCTTGTTCTGCCTGCTTTAGAGGATATGTGTGTTACGGCCTGCAGTTTTCCCGGGAGTCAGCCATCTGCCCTTATCAAGGCACATATGATGTATAAAGTTCCTCAGTCTTTTAAATTTGTATACATTATTACCAATCCTGACTCAGCAGCTATAGCCTTAGTTGATCCCAGTGCTGCTAAGTACTTAGTTAATTTCAATCTTACCACCTCTGATAAGGATGGGAAAATTATTGATAGGGATGGAGAAAAAGTGTATACTTCAGCAACTTTGATTTTTCAGAAATTTGAATTTATGTTAAAGTTTGTTCTGACAAATTGTGAATGTATGAGGAATGTTTTACCTGCAGTTTACTCTTGTTTGGGGAAAAATCTGCTTTAAATAAGTTAGTTTATTCTATTGTATAGGTCATAACTCTTTGTTTGCAGTGTGTGTATGACCCCATTGATACTATTCCAGGGCTATGGCATCTGGTACTGTTTTGAGGAGGTTTTTGGCTGCATTCTCAGACCTTCTGAAATGTTAAAATGAGATTATAAGCTTTCTCTTGGAAATAGATTTAGTGTTTGACCTCTCTGCTGTGGAGGTTATTAAAAGTGTGATGAAATGGGCATGCTGATCCGGGGAATATCTAAGATTTTTCAGTATTCCTTTTCCAAATTGTCCAATGGATTTTTTTTATCTCCTCATCCAATTTGAGCAAAAAAAAGTGTAAACAGTCTCAACAAAATTCAAGTAAACAAACATTTAAAAGAAATGGGAAGGTCATTTAAAAAAGAAGTCTCCAATCTCTAAAAACTAAGGACAGTCCAACAAGTCTGAATGACTATTCAAGAGACCTTGTGACCCCCCTCCCACCCTAGTCCCCTTTTCTTCCAGAAAATCTGAATCTCAATTTTACTCTTTGACAACAGGTTGTTTCAGACAAATGAGTTCTGAAAATCATTCATCAAGGTTGCAGATGGTAGTGGGAGGAAATTCTTCCATAGGGTCATTCCTTATCCTCCAGTCAGACTCTTTTGTTTGCCCCTATTCTTTATCACATACTGTTCCAAGGAGTGATATGACCAGTTCCTCCTTCCCAGGTGGGGAAGTGTTTTTCTGTTCAAGGATGTTGTTAGTGCTAAAGAAGAAAGAAAATGCTTGGGGACCAGTTCTGGTTCTTTCTTCCCTAAAATTGTGTGTAAAAGTGTCCAAATTCAAAATGATGTCACTTTACAACCTATTCTTCCTCTTTTAAGTTTCCTGGTAAGGCCTGCCTTAAAATATAACTATCATCACATACATATTCATCCCAATTTCAGATGTTTCTTAAGGTTTTATGTGTCTGGATCATGTAATCAGTTCTCTGCCTTATGCTTTGGGCTATCGACTGCATCAAGAGTGTTCACAAAGTGTCTAGCCCCAATTATAGCTCATTGCAGGATATAGAGTATAGGTTCATAGGTTGGTACTAGGCTATCAGCCCTAGGGCCTATACAAGCCTAGCCATAACAATTCCCTGGCTATTTCTTCCCACATTATTTACTTTCCTGGACCTCTGTCTAGCAGGGCAACTGACGTGATCCCTGGGGTGAATTTCCTTTCTCCCATCCAATCGTCAAGGTTCCTCTTGAAGAGGTCCAAAGAGGCACTCTGCTTGACATGTATGGGCATTCTATTCCAGAGTCTGGGGGGTCTCTGGGTCAGGAACCTATCCCTCCAGCATGTTTTGTTTATTGTGATGACAAGGTTTAGATCCCTGGAGCGCGTAGCTCTGAGGGATTGGGATTTCTTTAAGTGTAGCATGTCCAACAGCTCTGGGTTTGACATGGCCTTGTATGTTAAGCAGAGATCGCCTCTGAGTAGACTATATGCGACAGAGTATAGCTGGAGTTTTTAAATGGTCAGCGGGGCATCTGCTTTAGGCCTGTTATTCTTTTAGTGAGGTATTTCTGAGGCCTTTCCAGTTGTTGCAGATGTCTTGAGAGGTACATACCAAATGGGGCATTGTATTCTATAATGGGTCTAATGAGAGATGAGTACAGTGGGACAATGACCTCTTTTTTTCTGGATGAAAAGCCCTTCGTGACGAGGTGTGCCACATAGAAGGATTTCCTGACTGTTGTGGCAATGTGGTTATTGAAGGTGAGACCACTGTCCACCTGTGTCCCTAAGTCTCTTATCACACTTTCTGTGTTTAGTGTACTGCCACCTATATGGTAATTCATGGATACATGTTTTTTCCCAAAGGGGATAACAATACATTTCTTGGCATTGAGCTTGAGCCCATGGCTCTGGCACCAAACATCTGTTTCTGTAAGGCCCTTTTGTAGAGTATCCACATCATTTGGGGATTCAATAATGGCTCCCAGTTTGCAGTCATCTGCAAACTTTGTTAGCCAGAGTCCCTTAGTGTTGACCTGTACTTCAGAGAAGTAGATGCCAAACAAGAGCGGCCCCAGGACTGAACCCTGAGGTACTCCACTTGTCACTTGTCTGGTCCTGGATTTGGAGTTGGCTACTTTTACAGTGTGGGTTCTATCACTAAGCCATTTAGCAACCCATTGGGTGACATAGGGATTAATGCACAACTTAGTAAGTTTATCTATGATTCCAGAGTGGGGATGGTGTCAAAGGCCTTGGCAAGGTCTAGATAGGCTGTGTGGACCACCTTACCCTTGTCAATGGCTCTGGAGACTGATTCAAAGGACTTGTATTCACATTCTTCCATATTTAGACAACTTTGTAAAGTCTTTTTCAAAGTGTCAGAAACCGCTTTCTCTTGAGTGGAAGATCTCTTACACAAATTGAGATTCCAAGAGAACATTCAAAAGTCTTTCTTGAGTCCTTCACACAGGATTGTGTTCCCGGGATATCAACTAGACAACTCACTTTAAAGAGCTTTTCTTCCACAGGAAAAACAATCTTTATTTATCTAAGGTTTTCCACTCAGACTTCAGTCACTGTGAGGGAATACCTCAGGATTTTGAGTCTCATTGCATCTACGATTCTCATGATACCCCTGGCAAGAATCCACATGGTCCCGGCATCAGCGCCCTTTATCTTTTCAAACCCTGTGCTGGGATTTGTCAGAAGAAAAATCTTTGGGTGGAAACAACAGATATCCTTAAATTCCAGTCTTCCCTTCTCCCTCCCTGTTCCAAAGCAGTCAGTCACCACAGATGCTTTGGACTTTGCTTAGGGAGCAATTTCAGAAGGGATAAAATTGCAGGGGGTGTGGAACACCAAGGGCAAGTGCAGGCACATAAATATCAAGGAGATAAGTGCTCTGATCAAGGCACTTAACTCTCTGAGCCATCTTTGGTTCCTGTGATCTCTTCGAGTGGTTATTGACAGTACCACAGTCATATGAGACATCAACAAGCAAGGGGGAACCAGATCATACCCTCTTTGCAGACTATCCATGTTAACTTGGGATATACTTTCTCAGCACAATCTCATTCTACAGGCATCCTACATTCTGTCAAAGCAAAATTGTGTGGCAGACAAGCTGAGCAGGATGAGGGAAGACCCTCACAAATGGAAATTAGATTCAGGAGTCTTCCAAGATTTAATCATCTTTGGGGGGTTATTTATTTTATTTATATTTATTCCAGTTTGGTGACAGGGGTGGTCCACTGGGCTAAAGAGCCCATTTTCAGTGGAGGCCCGGGGAGAAAAGCTCCATAATACAATGTTACATGACATCATGATCAAACAATTTAGAAGTACAAATAAAATACAAAGATAAAAATTGATTTACATACAAAGGGTTGAATTTTCAAACCGTAGATAGAATGCATTCAAGTTGGTAGTCCTTCAATTAAGTAACTTGGACGTTAAAGAAAGAGTCCGGGATGATGATAGGCAATTCGCATAGGGTTGGGAGTAGTTGTTAGTTACATTAGCAATGTATAACGAAGAGAGAAATATGGAAGGTATGAGGGTTAGCCAGGAGAAAAGGAAGAGGGGAGCTTGGGAGGTATAGAGTGAACAGTGCAGTTACATTTTCGGTGAGTATGCAGGTAGGAGAGGAGTTGAGTTTTGAAGGAGTTTAAGTTGTCACAGGTCCTCAGTGTGGAGGGAAGGGCATTCCATTTTTTAGCAAGGGAAAAGGAGAGTAAAAGTTAAATGGCTGGGCGTTTGGGTTTGTGGACTGAAATAAGGTTTTGGTTAGAAGATCTAAGGGGTCTGGGGGGTGTAAGGTTGGAAAATATTGGATAGTGCCGAGCAGAGGGTGGGTTGAAAGATTAATTTGTGGGCTGAGACAATTTGGAGGAGGTCTAGTTGATTGGGGAGTTCAAGCCAATTTAGAGTTTGTAGGGATGTGCAGTGATGAGAGAGGGAATTTGCCTTGGTGGCAAATTTGGAAATTTTATTGTAGCATACTTCCAGTTTGGAGGTTAGGGTAGAAGACAGATTTGTAAGCAGAGGAGCAAAAAAAAGAATCAAATGCATTTTATAAACATTCACTAATTTGTAAGGAAGTTAGTCTAAAATGTTTGGTCTTGGAACAAGTAGGACTTAGCCCAAGGGGTGGTGATTGGGAAACGTCCCTGGAGTATAGGGAGCTATTGTGGCAAATTAAATTAAATGCCTCTAAACCACCAGGGCTCAATGACACCATTAGTCTGAGCAGTTTACTCAAGATTAGAAGAGCCAAGTTATAACATCATTGGCCAACATGAAAACGTTAAGACCTGTTTCCTGTATATGTATTTTTAGTACACATTGGGTTTCAGTGGGGTTCAATAATGAATTCAGTGAGTTAAATGTTCATATATATTCACACATACATAGTACGTTTGGTTCTATCAGAGGATAGTAGCAACCAATCAGCTAGTTATATTTGTATTCATATTTTTTATGAGAATATATCTTGGTTTGAAGGCTGCTTTTTATAGGTTTTTATTTAACAAGGGTTTTAAAAATGTGATATTTTATAAAATTATTAAATTACATTAGGATCGATGCAGCTTATGTTCATCAAGTACTATACAAGAAATATTTAAGTAAGAAATTGCTTTTGATTTTTTAAGTAATAATGTGTTGGAATAATATACCTTTAAATGTCTAAATTATTCAATTGAATAATTGAATAATAAGGTTGTAATTAAGGCATTGCAACAGTAGTATATAAGACAGAGTGATATGCTTGTATTTTATCTTGATAAAGCTTGGGAGAACCCGGGCGAAAGCGCTTGATTCATTTTACTTTGAAGGATTGTTCGTTTCAGAATTAAAAGTGTTTCCTGAGTACCTGTGGACTTTTTGCCGTGATTTCTGCTTTTTACCTGGTCGGTATTTGTTGTCAGACTTTGTTTCTGTTGTGAGATTGGACTCTACATGGCTGAAAGTTCTGGGAACTCGGATTTCTGCGATACACCCATTATTTTGGGTAATGATCAACAACCGTCGGATGATGCCCCGGTCACTAGGGGCGAATTTAAACAAGTAATGTGCTTGTTATCGCAGCTCACTGGCCTGTTAACCAACGAAGGTAGTGGGAGTGCGATTAGAATACCAGCTAACCAACAACAATTTTTTTGGAGACAACAATTTAACTAATGTTGTGAGAGACAGCCCCACACCGGAAGTTACGGATGGCGCACGACTGGTTGGATCTAATCCACGTGAACAAACCAACAGACAGCAGCTTCCGAATACAGGAACAAATTCATATATCTACAAGGATTTTAACTTCAAGCAATGGACTACAAAACATTTTTCTTTTAATCAAGGTACTGTACAAACCTCCAAATTTAATAATGATACAACAGAATAAATGTTAAAAGATTTAAATAACAAGCTTTATGCTTATAAGACAACACAACTAGAAATAGAATACCTCACTGAATGTATTCGGGTACAGCGTATACCGAAAGGTTTACGGCTGAGCAAATTTCCGAACAACGCTATTCCTGGTTCGGTGTTGTTCAATGAGATCACCGAACTGTTTAATAAGACTGGACTGGAATTATTAAAGCTAATGGTCAAAGACTATGAAAATAAAACGTCAGCATTGTTATTGGATGTAAATAATTTAAATAATACTATTGTCAATGATCTTAATTTTAGATGCGTTAAGAAGGACTATGAATGCATTTTCAAAGAGGTGGATGAACATTGTTCGAGGGTGGTTAACAGAAAGATTAGGAAGCTAGAACGTGACTTATTAGACTATAGAAATGGGGTAGCTTATACTTTTAACAACAAAAGTAGGTGGGTTAATAATAAATTAAGCAGTAATAATACATTTAATAGTGATGAAGACACAAATGAAGGTATTCACACCACACAAGCCCCTAGAAGGAGCGAAAGACTGGCTCAAAAATCTAGTTCAACTTCCAACCAGGTTTTTCAGTATGCCCAGGGGAAACAAGGGAGCAGGGAATATACACCACATGGCCAGAGATGGAACAAATTCAGGAGACCATGACTGTGATACCTAACAGCTTGGATGTTTTGGTTCCAAATAGTCCTAACATTAACACTACCCCACGTAAAATATTTAAGCAGGAGAATTTGTCAATCTACAACTACACCGACATTGAAGTAAATGATGTATATTTCAACCTTTTTTCCAAGGGGTTACAATTTGTTCCAACTTACCCTATTAATATCACTAAGACGGTTTTAGATTTAAAAATGTTTATACGTCAACTAAATTTAAATATCTATTTTGAAGGCAAGAAATTTACACCTGGTCTATTTCATAGGGCCAGCACTATAAACCCTCCTTTACATCCTGCCCTAAGAATTTTTGAGCATCTTATTGAAACAGAAATCAGGAAAATTCAGAGTAACAAGAATAGAGGACACTCTAACAATTTCCTGAAAGAATCAGAACAGTTACTAGATTTTTTGAAAAAAGAAGAGGTGAGGGTAATGAAAACTGACAAGGGTGGGGGGATAGTGCTAATGTACAAACAAGATTATGAAGCAAATTTATACACTTCACTGCAGGATACAGAGCTATATAGTGAAGTGTCTATCAATGAACGGAATATTGCCTATGCGAAAATTAGATATATGTTGGAGGATCACCTCATGCAAGGCTCAATTAATGAACAATTGTACAACTATTTGTTGGTACAAAAGCCCTTAACACCAGTACTATTTGGCATCCCTAAAGTACACAAAGGGCTAAACCCTTTGCAATTTAGACCCATAGTGGCGGGAGCTAAAGGAATAACGGAACCACTAGGTAAATTTGTTGACATTACAGTAAAGAATTTTGTTACATCTTTAAAATATCTTTGCAAAGACTCTTGGGAATTTTTAAGGAATATCAAAAGAGAATTTGTTGTAAACACACAATATATGATCACTTTGGACATAGTGGAATTGTTCCCCAGCATCCCACATAGCAAGGGTCTTAACTGGTTCAACAAAGTACTTACTAAAGCTGCAAGGTTCAGTGCCAATATTGTAGGACTATTAGTAGAGTTCATGAGTGTGATCCTAAATAACAGTTTTATTTTTTTCAATGGTGAACTTTATAGACAACAAAGAGGAGTGGCAATGGGGACTCCGTGTGCGTCTGCAAATATTGTTTTACATTATTGGGAATCAAAATACATTTTTACATCCAAGTGGGCTACATGTATCACACATTACCAGAGATACCTTGATGACATTTGTATTCTTTGGAAAGGAAACTTAAATGAATTTGAGGAGTTCATTCAGTATATTAGTTCCACTACAGACTTTGTGAGATTCACTTACACAATACATCCAGATCATTTACATTATCTGGATGTTAATTTGGTGAAGAATGCTGAAAGAAATAGTTTTCAATCCAATATTTTTAGGAAGGACTCCTATTCAAACATGTTCCTTCACTTCGATAGTGACCACCCATTATTCCAAAAGAGGGAATAATTAAAGGGCAGTTGATCAGGGCCTCTAGAATGTGTAGCGAGGATTACTTATTTAAAGAGGAAATACAATTCCTCAGGACATTATTTCTTGAAAAGGGTTACCCTGCACCCTTATTTGGCACTCGCTGCTGAAGTACTATCTAAAAGACAGAGCAGTATGCCCCATTGTTAGGGGAAATTGACAAACAGTGCAACAGAAGGACCTAATAGAGAAAGAACATGTTTTCATTCATACTTCCAACAACGACAGCTTTGAAGTAGAAAACATTATTTGTAGATATTGGCCAATTTTAACTATGAATGAGGACATCAACAATATCATCCCAAGCAAACCACAATTTGTGAGGAGAAGGAACATGAATTTGAAGGAGTTACTGGAAAGGAATACAATATGTAAGGCTTATGATAAAAAATCTAAATTAGGCACATTTAAATGTAGGACATGTAAACAGTGTCCTTACATGGTCAATGACAAAGGCCTTTATTTGAAATCTAGAAAGAAGAATATTGCTTCCCCAGGGCATTTTAACTGTAACACTAAGGGGGTGGTGTACCTTGGATTTTGCCAGCAGTGTTTTGGATTTTATGTTGGCAAGACTGAAAGATCTTTAAGAAAAAGAGTCTACAAACATCTTTATGAAGTTGAAAAGAAAAAAGAATCAAATGCATTTTATAAACATTCACTAATTTGTAAGGAAATGAGTCTAAAATTTTTGGTCTTGGAACAAGTAGGACTTAACCCAAGGGGTGGTGATTGGGAAACGTCCCTGGAGTATAGGGAGCTATTGTGGCAAATTAAATTAAATGCCTCTAAACCACCAGGGCTCAATGACACCATTAGTCTGAGCAGTTTACTCAAGATTAGAAGAGCCAAGTTATAACATCATTGGCCAACATGAAAACGTTAAGACCTGTTTCCTGTATATGTATTTTTAGTACACATTGGGTTTCAGTGGGGTTCAGTAATGAATTCAGTGAGTTAAATGTTCATATATATTCAAACATACATAGTATGTTTGGTTCTATCAGAGGATAGTAGCAACCAATCAGCTAGTTATATTTGTATTCATATTTTTTATGAGAATATATCTTGGTTTGAAGGCTGCTTTTTATAGGTTTTTATTTAACAAGGGTTTTAAAAATGTGATATTTTATAAAATTATTAAATTACATTAGGATCGATGCAGCTTATGTTCATCAAGTACTATACAAGAAATATTTAAGTAAGAAATTGCTTTTGATTTTTTAAGTAATAATGTGTTGGAATAATATACCTTTAAATGTCTAAATTATTCAATTGAATAATTGAATAAAAAGGTTGTAATTAAGGCATTGCAACAGTAGTATATAAGACAGAGTGATATGCTTGTATTTTATCTTGATAAAGCCTGGGAGAACCCGGGCGAAAGCGCTTGATTCATTTTACTTTGAAGGATTGTTCGTTTCGGAATTAAAAGTGTTTCCTGAGTACCTGTGGACTTTTTGCCGTGATTTCTGCTTTTTACCTGGTCGGTATTTGTTGTCAGACTTTGTTTCTGTTGTAAGCAGAGGGGCACCATATAGAAGAGATGGGAGGAGATATGTAGTGGCTAAGGTATGTCAGGTAGAGGGAGAGAGGAATTGATTTTTTCTGTACAGTAGGCTGAGTTTTATACGGGTTTTCTTGATGTTAAGTTGGATATGGGTATTGAATTTTAAGTGTTCATCGATTGTGACCCCTAGGAGATTAGCGGAGGGAATGGTGTTAATGATGGAGTTGTTAAGGCAAGAAATTTGAAGAGTTCCTCAAGTAGACCTCTTTGCCTCCTTGGTGAACAGTCAGCTAGCAAGATTCTGTTCCAGGACTCCATGTAATAAAGTCTAGAAAACAGATGCCTTTTCTTTTCCTTGGACAGGAATGTTCATATATGCTTTCCCACCCTTTCCACTAATATCTAGGGTACTTCTGAAGATACCGAAGGAATCTCCCTAAGATCATTGTAGTGACTCCCTTCTGGCCTAGACTACTGTGCTTCTCCTTTCTTTACAAAGTGATCACAGCTGCAGTAGCTGTTCCCTCTCTCCATCCCCCCTTGTTTTTTTTTTAATACCAGGGTGTGGACATTTATTTTTGTTGTTCCTAGCATTGCCTTTTAAGACTTGGCCTCCCTCTCTGTGTCCTGGCAGGAAAGCTCTGAAGGGCTTAGTACCTAAACATGTCTTATTAACCTATACGTTTCTGCAGTAGTGATCATTCGAACATCTATATGATGGTAAGTTCAACTTACACAACTATACTGTCTCTCAGCTACCTATAGATTTGTATCTGTTTGCCATAGTTTCCACAATATCTGCTCCTTCTCAGAGCAAGTCAATAATTTTATCAGTATCTGTCTAGGTTTCCCATATCTGAATTCCAAATCGGACAGAGACGTGGATTTCTCTCAGATCTTTCCATTTTCACTGGTCATAACATCATGCAGTCTTAAGTCTCCCTTTGCTTTCCTTTGTGAAGATTATTATTTTTTTTTTACATTCATTCAGTTCTTCTGTTTTTTTCCTGCAGTCATCTGTGATCTCCCTTCTATGTTTATTAACCTGGCCAGTTCTGTCCCTTCCTGCTGTGTACTTAAAAAAATACTTCCCTTTTTGATCCTTTC
Source organism: Protopterus annectens (assembly GCF_019279795.1). Classification (NCBI taxonomy): domain Eukaryota; kingdom Metazoa; phylum Chordata; order Ceratodontiformes; family Protopteridae; genus Protopterus; species Protopterus annectens. The sequence goes on from NC_056737.1 coordinate 1,664,692,599, forward strand.
TGCTAAAACCCGTTTAATTTTTGTTTGTTGTCTTCACAACCTCTGCTGACTTGCTACTAACCTCACCTCCCTATTCATTTCTTTCAATAGTTTATGAGCTCTGTCTTTTGCCTCTTATTTCTACATAAGCACTTGGCCTTTCTGTTTTTTTTTTTTTTTTGCCTCTTCTTTATACTGTTGTCTTCAAACTTGAGTACCCTACCACTGACACATTCTCAGAGTTTGTTTTCTCCCTCAAATTCTCCCAGAACAGTATAAGCCACTCTTCTGAAATCCCACACCACCATCTTTGTAGTCCAGCACTTCCCTTCTGTAAAGCGCACAGCTGCATGATCCCTTAACCTAGATTTGACCCTAGATGGTCCTTTCACCCATTCTTGGTATGGTGTTCATCCTCCTTTCCAATTCCACAGCTAATGCCCTCCTTTATGTAGATTGCTACTCCAACCCCATCTCCCATTCGGTCATTCCTGAACAGCTTATACCTAGGCACTTCCATGTCCCACCTCTTGTTGTCTTTGGACTATGTTTCTGTGATACCAACAATGTCCATCCATCCTTCCTTCATTCCTGCACCACAGCTTGCAGTTCCCTCATATTCCTACCCAGACTTCTTGCACTGCTAAGATAACCCAGCCTTGGTATTGAGTCAGCCTTGTTCATTCCTCTGTTATATTCTGCCACTCTTTTTATGTTCTGTCTAATGGTTAAACATATAACCTCATCTTTTGCTTCTTTCACCTGCAATCTCTTCTTCCATCTCTGTTTAAAGGTACAGTCATTCAGGTATACCTTTCCAACACAGCACTACATGCCAATGTCCCTTTTGGACTAAGATGGAACTTGTCCTTTGCACAGATGCAGCCACTCTGCTAGGTCTCCCTCCATCATCCTCTCAGTCATACGTCTTTCTCCCTTGTCCACTAATGTTGCCAGTCATCATAATGCCTAATTAGCTTTCTCTCTTTTCCGTGTGCTGGCTGTTGGTATAGGTAATACCTCTGAGAATGCTACCTAAAGCTGCCTCTCCTGGCATCTATATGCCACCTCCCTGATCCTGCCTGCTGTCATTTCATCAGTCTCCTCTGACAACAAATCTTTGGTGTCTGTATACATCACAACATGCATCCACCCCTCCCCCCATAGTGATACTTTGATCATCTTCTTCCATATTTTGCTGAGTCTAATCTCTGGGACCAGTTTCAGTGAAATCTGATATCTTCCATCTTACATGCCAAAACCCCATAACATATTAGTAGTTAAATCTCCCTTCACCAAAACCCTGTTCTCCATCCCAGCACCAGCTCTCATCTTCACTTTCTGTCCCATACCACTGCAATCTTATCTGTAACCCTTCTCCTCTGTTTGCACCACTCTCATTCCTTTTCATTGTTTGTGCTCATTGTGCCCCCCCCCCCCCGCAGTGGCACATCCATTGTCTTCCTCCCTCCTGTGATCTTCCTATGAGACATCACCACTGTTTTTTCTTTTTCCTTGTTGTCTTCTAGTTCCATCTGGCTGTGTCTTTCTCCACGCACTTCCATCCTGGTTATCCTGTGATGCTGGGTCCGGCCTGTCCGACCTCTGGCTTTGTCTCCTCTTATCACTTCCCCCATTTTTTCTTGCTCCCATCCTATCTGCTGGCCTCCTGTTGCCTTCTATCCAGTACCAGTTTATCATTTTGAACCTGACTTGTAATCCAACATCTCTGTCTCCCATATTCTGCTGTGAAGCTCCCCCCATTGTCCAGCAGAACACAGATCCTGTGCCATCCCAAAGCTTCCTGGGCCAAGCAGCTACCCTTTGACCTGAACACCATTTCCATTTATCTTCCCTAATGTAGTTTAATACTGCCATTTTCATTCAGACCCCACCATATATTATGACAGGTTTACTGTTAAGTCTCGCATTTTATAAACTTGCAGGCCCATCTTCCCTACTCTTCTTGATCATCAGTCATTGTGCAGGAGGTGGCTGTCTCGGCGTGGTCAAAGCATCTGATGTTTCTTGTTAGTAATTGCTAATTCTACCTAAACGCTTAGTTTTTAGCATTTATTTGATAGAAAAAAGCCTTTTACAACTGTTTAATTGTACTTATTTACTGTTTTGCACTTTAATTATTTAGAGCATTTAAACTTTTTAACTGTTGTAGGCTACACACTGAAGTGCGATGGTCATTTTTCTGTTCTTTAAAGTGATTATTTTGTCTTAACTGCCTTAAACTCTAAAAAAAAAAAAAAGCTATCCTATACTTGTTTCCTGCCTTTCTGAAGCTAGTATAGTCCAGTTTTTAGAGTTTGCTGAATCCAGGATTGTTTTGTAGTTCCTGTGTTGCCCAGACCTTACTTGGATAGAAGGAAGTCTCTCTGTTCATCAGTGAGAGTGGGGAGTTTTGAGCAGCCTGTCTGTCCCTGGAGGAGTGGTTTAAAGCTCAAAATTTGTAGTTTATTGGCCGTTTTGGGCTAATTTCTATCCCTTTTATCTTCCTGCTATAAAAACCCACTTTTGCACGGTTTTGCATGCCACCGGTTAGCTGGGGTTAACCATCCCCAGCTCCACAAAGTCTGCTCTTCAGTTTTTCCCTTATAACTTGTCTGTCTCACCCTAAAGCACTCAGACCCATACCTTTCAGCCCAGCACTTGTTCTAAACCTTCTATGGCACTAGATAAACCCCCAGCACTCAATCCCCACATCTGCCAAGAACGGAATAGTCTTTTTTCTTCCCTACTTATTCAGGCATGTCCAAGAGACAGCTCCCGGTGTACTCTCCAGCCTACCTGATGAGCCTGGGCATTTTGAGGCAATGTTACAACTGCCTCGTACACAGACAACCCTCTCCTCCTACCACCAAACACTAACACTTGTGAGAGATGTACTTATACAGCCAATCTAGAGGCAAATCTCTCTCCATCCAAGACTGGAACAGACAGTTAAGAGGAGAAGGTAACAACTCACGCACTACACATAGACCAACTAAACCAACACCTCCAAAACCCACACATAAAAACACCAAGACATATATGGAGGCTCTGATTAAAAATCTAAATATGCGTAGGCAACAGAGACCTCCAAAGCAGACACACAAGCAACCTCCTCCCACCAACACACCCCAAATAACACATAGCCCACAAACTCGGTGTGCCACATAACAACAGCCCATAAGGCAAAACAACATACCCAACACACTAGTGATAGGTGACTCTATAGTCAGGTACACTGACGTCCCACTCACCAGACTAGACAAAGAGAAGGTTACTGTCAGCTGCTTGTTGGGTGCCAGAATCCGCCACATAACGCATGCACTCAGGTCACTACAAGGCAAGTACAAATATGACTCTGTCATAGTCCATGTCGGTGTACATGACCTGAGATGTACCTCCCTGGACTACATGAAAAGAGACATGGAAGAGCTCTCTGATCTTGTAGCCCAGGCAAGTATGACCTTAGCCCTGAGTAACATCCTGCCTTCACCAAAAATGACACCACAGTACAAGGATAAGATGATCAACTTCAACAATTGGCTAAGCTTTTGGTGTCATTCAAAGGGGATCCGGTATCTGTCTGCCTGGGATGACATGTTTGACAGGCCACAATGCTTCACCAGAGATGGCCTGCACCTGTCACCCCTGGGATTCAGAATATTGGCCAAGGCTCTTGCCGCCCTTATAGTGCCTTTTTTAGCAAGGGTCAAAAAACAAACCCACTGCCATAAGAACTACAGGAAACAAAAAACTGAGGGCAATGTTACTCAACGCTAGGAGTCTAAACCTCAAAATGCACTCACTCGAGGCACTCCTCAAAATGGAGAACATAGATATCTGTGCAGTGACTGAGGCCTGGTTCAAGGCTCATGAGAGCACCCCAGCACTACCAGGCTATAATTCATACCACATGTTTCGGCCACAAAACCCAGACCGAAACACGAAGGGCAGAGGTGTGTCCATATTCATCAAGGACATCCACACCTCCAGGCTAGTTCCAAAATACGATGCCTTTGAAATCACCCAAGTGCAACTAACCCAGGGCAAAAATGCATTTCAAATTGTAGCTTGTTATAGATCCCACACCATGACCCAGGACGCTCACTCCTCATTCCTGGGGACATTGAAAAAAATGAGGGTCCAACCAAATATCATAATAATGGGAAATTTCAACTACCCCAACATAAACTGGGAAAACTACTCTTGTACTAACCCCTTTGCTCAACGATTCCTGGAGTTTATAAACTCTATTACCATGGATCAATTTGTCAATGCCCCCACCAGGGGCAACAATATTATAGACCTGGTCATTACCATCATGGGTGACTGGTGCTCAACGACCGAGATCAACTCCTCGCTAGTCAGGTCAGACCATAAATGAATCACCCTAGATATCCACATCCCGACCCCACCCCCACACAAGGAAACCATCGTAAAAATTTTTTCCAAAGCGAACTTCACGCTTCTCAAAAATGAGGTGACTAACTTCGCGACACCCCTGCAGTTGGATAACACAGTCAATGCAGTCACGACTGCTGAATCCTACACAAATGCACTCTACAAGCACATGCAGGAGTGCATGGATCGTGTAATCCCCAATAAAACCAAGATGCTATCCTCCAGAAAAAGGAAGCCAATCTGGTGGTCCCCTGCTGTTAACAAACTTTACAACAGAAGGAAGAAACTGTTGCAAAAGAGAGTAAAAACCTAGGTATGGAGGAACTTACTGATGAGCCTCAGTAGGAAACTAAGATCTCTCATAAAATCCTCCAAAGCTAATTTTGAAAGAGAAGTTGCCACGGATTCCAAAGACAACCACAAGGCATTCTTTAACTATGTCAAGAATCTCCATGGCCACATCCAGATCTGCACCAAGCTACAACAGATCGGCACAAAATATACAGAGCAAACTGATATTGCCAACATATTGGCAGATAGGTTCATTGCAAACTTTACTCCCCCTCACCCCTCAAAGGGCCTATAACTATACCAGATGGTTGTAGACCACCGGCAATCACAAACACACAGGTAAAAACAACATTCTCTAAAGCCAAAAACACAGCATCCATGGAACTGAACAACATCCCAGGCTGTGTCTTACACGAACTCCAAAATGAACTAGCCCCCCCACCTAAAATCCATGTTCAATCACAGCCTCACCACAGGCTATGTGTCCACAGAATGGCACACAGCAATGGTTATTCCACTCCACAAAGGAGGAACCACCACAGACTCTGGGAACTATAGACCTATTAGCCTGACGAGCCTGGTCTGCAAGGCCATGGAACATATAATCATGGAACTCATAAACAAAGATATAGGTAACCTCCAAACTCCAGATGCTACCCAATTCGGATTTGTAAAAGGTAGGTCATGTCTCCTAAACCTAGTAGACTTCTTTGATACAGTTACTAAGGCCATAGACGAGGGCAGAGTGGTCCACACAGCCTACCTGGACATCGTTAAAGCCCTTGACACTATTCCTCATTCAGGAATCATTGATAAACTCACCAACCTTAACATAAACCCTTACATCACAAGATGGGTGGCCAACTGGCTCATGGACAGAACCCACATGGTAAGAATTGTTGACTCCAGATCTGACTCCAAACTAGTGACAAGTGGAGTACCCCAGGGTTCAGTCTTGTGACCCCTCCTGTTCGGTATATACTTCTCTGAAGTGCAAGTGAACACCAAGAGTCTATGGCTAACCAAGTTTGCAGATGACTGCAAACTGGGTGCCATTATCAATTCCCCTACCATTGTAGACATCCTGCAAAAGGGCCTCACAGAGACTGACACCTGATGTCAAAATCATGGCCTCAAACTAAATGCCAAAAAGTGCATTGTTATCCTCTTTGGCAAAAACACGATACCCATGAATTACCAAATAGGGGGAAGTACACTTAACACAGAAAGTTTGATAAGAGACCTTGGGACCCAAGTGGATAGTAACCTCTCCTTTGATAACCACATTGCCACAGTGGTCAGAAAATCTTTCTACAAGGCCCACTTAATCACAAAAGGGTTCGCATCTAGAAATAAGAAAGTCATCGTTCCCCTCTACTCATCACTTATCAGACCCCTCATTGAATACAATGACCCATTTGGGATGTACCTCACAAGACACCTACAAAAACTTGAGAGGCCCCAAAAGTACCTCACCAAGAGGATTACTGGCCTCAAACAATTGCCCTATGCCGACCGACTCGAGAAACTCAAACTGTACATGGTCGCATACCGCTTACTCCGAGGAGACCTCTGTCTGACATACAAAGCTATGTCAAACTCAGAATTGTTGGACATGCTCCACTTGAAGAAATCCCAGTCTCCCCGAGCTACACGCTCTAGGGTTCTAAACCTCATCACAACAATATATAGGACATGCTGGAGGGATAGATTTGTGTCTCAGAGACTTCCCATGCTCTAGAACAAAATTCCCATACACGTCAAGCAGGGCTTGTCATTAGCACTGTTCAAGAGAAACCTTGCTAAGTGGATGGGTGATAGGAAGTTCACCCCTGGGATTATGTCTGGGGCACTGCTCGATAGAGGGGCAGGAATCTAACACTACCTGGGTGGCGAAAGCCAATACACTGTTGGCTGGGCTTGCTTTGGCCCTCTGGCCGATAGCCTAGTACCTACATATGAGCCTATTGAGAGTTATAGATGTACTAGCTCAAATCACTGGGAATGGCTATGTCACACAGTGGATCAGCAACTTGTTAAGTGTCAGAGCCTAGTGGGAGAGATGAATTACACAGGGTGATCTGTGGAATCCTATATGGTTGGGTACTTGGACTGTGCTCTTCTGAATCATCTCTTCTGAAGTACATATAGCCAAACATATCTGGCTAACAAAATGTGCATATGATTGTAAGCTGAGTAACATTCTAATATTATCCACGTATTCTGTGCTTCTGTAAATTCTTTGGATAATATCCTTTCTTGATGTACTAATAACCTTGGTTCATGGTATCAACAAATACAGTATAATATCCTTTGGACCAAAAGACTGTCCATTACAAATGCACCACTGAAAGTGTTCCCTTAAAACTGGTTGTATTCTTATGGATCTGTGAATATCATTACGCAATGCTTTAATCTTTTGTATAGAATATTGTGTTTAGTTATTAGGAAATCCATAGGATCAGTGCATGTTACTAAAAGGTATATTAAACCATAACATAGAATTCCTTCTGTTTACACTCCCTTACCCATTTTGTCATTCAGTAAAATACACCATTCTGTAGACTCCTAAGGACATCTCATTCAACTTGAGAAGATACAATAGTTTTGTATGAAAACAATGAAGACTTATTGACACTGGGGTCCCCAATAGATCAAGAAAGCTATTTATTCCCTTTTCTATATAGATTATTTAGGTAAGCATTCTAACTTGTCATCAGGGCCATGAGATATGCTCTCTTTGAAAATGTCTGCCTTGAGTGCACAGCATGGCTGTCTGTAGTTACATGCTAAAAGTAAACATTAACAATACACACTTGAGGGACAAGTACATTACAAATAGATTAGTCTACTACTGCCTTTTTCAGAATAAACTTGTATTGGAAGTAAAGTAGTTTAACTTCAAAAGGTAAGCCGTAGGAGCACCTATGTAATCATAAAATCATCTATACACGACACCAAGCTTCTTCTGGAATAATAGGTTGTAAACTTGTTCCCCAAACCTGTGAAGCTTCTCATAAATCTTGTGAAGTACAAAAATCCTTCTGTTTTGGTTTCCATTGGAGTATACATTGGCATTGACAACCACGTTTTTTTTTGGATTTAAATATATACTTTTTTCCTGTATCGTTCTTTTGCATTTTAAATAATTTACACTTGCACCATTATTAGCCTGATTTAAAATTCACTGAGGATTTTAACTTATTATAGACAGGCTGAAGTGTACCACCTTTACAGATGGACAGAGGAGGAAAAATGAAATAGTTTTGCTAACAAACCAGCAAATTTGGAGGGCTTTGTGTAGCAAATATAGACACTTGGAAAAAGTGGATGCTGAGCATCATATTATGCAAATTGGGGGAACACAGGGATTGAGATTAGGATATTACTGCTTAATAATGACCAAGCTACAGCAAGGTTTATAACAAAGGCAACAGAGGTGAGATGTAACATTAAAACATTGCAACAGACCTCTAGGGTGGATTTTAATAAAACCAGTTTAACAGTAGAAAGCAACACAGTGACCAGAAGGTAATTAAAGGGTAAAAAAACAATTGGGCAGGTTATTAAATTAGAATATGTAAGAGAAGGTCCTGAAGAAAGATAAAGGAGGAAAAAAAAGGAAAAATGAACATGATATGTATATTAAGATTCCCTTAAAGCAAAGGAAAAACCGAACACAAAATGAAATAGAGTAGAGGGGAGTATTAAGAATGTAATCATGGAAGTCAAAACAGCAAAGCGATAGATTAGATCCAATAAACATGTTAAAGAACTAAGAGCTTCCTGAGGTAAGTGGGGTAAAGCAAGACATCACAGAAACAAACAAATGAAGGTAGGGGTATATGGAAAAAGGGAATACGAAAAGATTCTAAATTATGTCTGTGACTCTGCTTAGATGAAATCTCTAAAAAGAGGGAAAATAATGTCAACTTAGATGTAAAGAATTCAGAATTGATGATGGACATACAGAGAATATATGAGAAAATATTAATGGATACATTCCACAGGGCATGTGGTGAAGTGAAGTTGGTTTAGAAGAGGGACAGCTTTAGGGTGATATCTTCAATACTTGGGCAAAATAAATGGGTAGACCCATAGTTTTCTTCTATTTTTTTTTGTATCTATGGTACTTATGCGTGATATGAGATCTTGCACAGGATTCGCTGAAGGACTGCTCTTATTTCCAAAAGTGTAATGACAACAGCATCGATGTACAATGCAGCAGTAAGATACACCAAATTCCTCCAGTAGACCACCACAGCTGGAAAAGAAGCTAATAGCTATGCAAATCAGCAAAATCAACAAAATCCAGTGATAAAAATCATATAATTCACCGATTACCAATACTTTATTACATCTTTATTTTTTGATAGAAAGGGTGACTACTGTTATAGTGGGCTGCCACGGTGGTGCAGCGGTTAGCATTGCCACCTCACAGCAAGAAGTTCTCTGGTTCGATCCTTGGCTGGGGTGCCTTCTGTGCGGAGTCTGCATGTCCTCCCTGTGGTCGCGTGGGTTTCCTCTGGGTGCTCCGGTTTCCTCCCACATCCCAAAGACATGCTGTAGGTTGATTGGACACTCTAAATTGGCCCTAGGTGTGAGTGTGTGCATGTGTTTGCCTTCAATGGAAGGTTGTGCGCCGGGCTGGCAACTTGACACTATAAAAACTCCACTGCCAATCATGAGCGGACAAGGTGATCCGCTGTGGTGACCACTAACTGGGAAAAGCCGAAAGAAGAAGAAGGTGACTACTGTTATAATGTAACAAGGAATCGGACATTTCTCCTTTCTATAAATATTCCAGACATATTTTCTGTGAATATACTCCTTCGATATTGTAAGGTCCAAATAGTTAATCAAATCTTTGTCACTGAAAGATGTGAGCCTTAAATAACTTGTAAATGCATTCATTTCTGATAGAAAATCATTAAAGCTTGATATATTATCTGCCCACAAAATAAAATGTTATCTAAAAACCTAAAGTATCAAAATACTTTCTTAAAATATGGTGAGGTAAAGACCTTATTGTGTTCCCAATCGGTGAGCACTAAATTGGCATAGGTAGGTGCACATCTCCCTTCCATGCCAACCCCTGTCACTTGTTGGTAGTATTCGCCATCAAAATAAACATAGTTGTTTTTAGAACCATTTCCAATTACTCTAATATAATAGATTTTACATTAGCAGTTTTGGATTTGTCTTTCAATAGCATATTTTGGAAATGTTGCAACCCAGCATCATGTGGTATAATGGAAAACAAATTAATCACATCAATGGTGATAAATATGACATCTTTTTTAAAGGGAGTGTGGTTCAACAGTTGCAATAAATGCCATGAGTCACGCAGAATACATTTTTATTTTTCCACTAAAATTTTACTATGGCCATCAATATACATAGCCGGTGGTTCTGTTTTTGACTTACTGGCTGAAACCGTTGGTATAAGGGGGAGTCTGAAGGATCTTGTGGACCTTTGGTACCCCAATTTGCTTTACAATGCCCATAAATAGTCTACAGCTATTGAAAGGACTATCAAAGAAAACACTGGCCAGATACACAAGTGGATTCATAGTGAGTCATTAAACCTCAACAGATTGCAAATAAATGTATTCACAACCAGACCGTCACAAATATAACTTGGCACGAAATTAATAACTGAACATATTAGCTTTGTACTAAGTTATGTGAAGCTTAAAGCAACATAAGTTTGGAAGAAAACAAAACATATTAATATTAAACCATATCATAAGTAAAGCAACGCATCTTGCTGCACTTTTTACAAAAAATAAATATATACATAAATAAATATAGATTACACAGAGGGACATTGCCCTTTGCATCCCAAACATAGGGTATATAGCCGTAACTTATCATAAAGCCAGAAAAAAATTAATACACTAAGATTAGCACTAAGAGAAGTATGGATGCATCACTTCCTGTGTATTTAACAAAATATATAAAAATGCATTATACAGGGGAGCTTCTCCTCTACCTCCAACATAGGAGATTCCCTTACACCCCATAACTTGAATATATTAACTCCACAGTCATACAACCATAGAATAAGTGACATATAACAAAAAATGCACCATACACTGAAACACACAGCACGTTGTATTGTACAACTTTCTTATGTAATGAGCAGAATCTTGACAGATATGTTCCAATAAATTGAGATCTGATAAAAGCACAACTCAAATACTCCCATGTATGCATGTTATTTGTTTATCAGACTACATATCCTTTTACCAGCCAGTTTTCCTACACAGAAAGAAACATCTTTGTTAAATTGTCACATATAACATAGACAAACATATATTTATATAAATGAAGACAAACCATATTGACATAATTGTAGTTGCAAGCATTATACATCACTTATAATCTATCCAGTCACTGCCAGTTAAACATTACATAGCTTATTCATATCCTGCCTTCTTTTAAACCTTGCTCCTCCCTTGCATGTAGTATTCCCACAATTCACATTTTTTCCTATATAATTTGCACATACCCTTTTCTAAAGATCCCAATTTCAGTTGTTTATCTGTTAGTAATGTTCACTACTTCTAGTAAAGTTGGTTTAGACTTTGATTTCCATTTTCTAGTAATTGCTTTTTTTGTCAGCCACCATAATTAGACTCAGCAAGGCCTTACTATGTGTAGACAATTCTGATTCCGTATCACAGCTCAAAAAATAATTTCTTTAGTTACACCAATTTGCTTGCTGAGTATCTCTGGCAGAGCAGTGTGCAAGGAATCTTTAAAGTCTGCCAACTTATTACACTCCCAGAAAATATGTTCCAAATTGTCTCTTTCTTCCCCATCACACCTCCAACAAAATGTATTCACATTCTTGAGGAACAAATAAACATCTTCAAGTCATTTTCTGGTTTGTAGAACACAGGGACATTGTACTCTGAATTGGTACTGTAGCAGGCAAAAATAAGCAAGCAGCAATGGCCAGATTGTTTGGGATGGTCTGCACAGAAGTTTAGAACATCACAGTCGATGAGTACAATGTTGAAGATAAGGACAGGACCCTGTAGGATGTGTGCAGAGAGGGAAGTCAGACTACTTGCCCATGTGCTGGCAGTGTTAGGTAGTTAAGCCTATATGGAACAAATTAATTTGTGTTGCTTGGTTTGGGGAAAGAGATCAAGGATGGAAAACAAATCCATATGTGATTAACGGTTAAATGACCTATTGAGCCTTACTGAAAAGTCTGAAAGAATTGTGTGGAAAGATAGCATGCTGTAGGAAAACAATTAAACAATTTAAAAACATGTAAGAAAAAAGTTTCTGCTCAGACGGATAAGAAATTAAAGGAAACAAACAAAGATGTGAAAAGTTCAGTCGAATATATCGGATGGATGACGAGCGTATGAATAATCTTATGCATTGAGTGATGTATAGTTAGAATGCATCTGTATTGAATAGGATAATGGAAGTTTAGAATAAGTTAGTAATGAATGAAGTTGATACAGGTGTAAGAGCTATATTTCTGCATCATCTGTATGATAGTTGCATTATTTGTTTTTGATTTCTTTATTAATGTAAATTTACTGTTTATTTATTTATTTATCTTTGTTTACTGGGAACGTCCAACTGGGCAGTACCCATTTTCAGTAGAGGCCCAGGAAGAAAAGCTCCATTTGTTTACATTGCATTAGAATTAGTTCCAATTAAACACAGAGTAGTTAAATTTCTATTTACATTTATACACATACAATAGAGCGTCTTCTGTGTGGAGGCATACGCGAATGGGGCGTGCCTTCGTTGAAGGTTGTGCGTCAGGGCTGGTAACCCGGTACGTAAAAATCCACTACCAATCATTAGCGGACCGGAGTTCCGCTATGGCGACCCCTAACCGAGAAAAGCCGAAAGACACAAACAAACAGTAGTTACTCATACAGTACTTTTGATTTAGAGATTCTAAGATTGTACAGAGGTAGACAATACTAAAAAGAGAGAGAGCCGACATGCAACTGAGTGGATTGTACAGGCAGCAGTTATGTATAACAATTGTATGTAAAGCAACTTTATTAATAAGAAATAAAAAAATGTAAAAAACGCCCAACAGTTGGGTATTGCAGTTAAATAATGGACTGTCTGGGAGGTCTGACACCATAGGTGAAGGGTCTCCCCACCCATGGAAGCTCATATCCCTGTAAAGCCAACCCAGGAGGGTTAATGTCTTCTCTCTGAACTCCAACTTTTAGAGCTCCATTAGTGAGACATTCATTGGGATCCCTATCTCTGATGATAGGCACATCTGTTCTGCTGTGCCATCTGGCACCTGAGCCACCACTAACTTGGGTCACCTGGGTAATAGTCAAGGCTTTATCCCTGTACTCCACCAGCCAGGCATAAGTCTGAATGCTTTTATAGGAGAAACCATTTCCTTTTCCCTCCTTACCTGCTGCTCTTAAATATGTATTGTTAGTAAATACGAAAAATAAAATAAAAATAGTAGAACTAACATGAGTTACTGCAGCATCAGTAGCAACAATTATAAGGAACTGCCACATAATTTTGCCTAGTTAACTGCAGTGGTTAGCTAGCAGACAAAAAAATGCAAGCAGCTGCAACCATAGTTACAATGACGTGTGTGTGTGTGTGTGTGTGTGTGTGTGTGTGTGTGTGCGCGCTTGTGCATATCTGTCTTGTAATGATCTGGACTGCATCTGACAACAACAACAAGCTAAAATACAATCTGGTGAGTATTATTTATATATTAAGTAAAAACAAACAGCATGATCCCCTGCCAAATCAGTGTCAATAGCACCCAGAAATGTACAACTTGTAAATGATTCCACCAGAACTCAAGAATAGCACTTGGAAATAATAATCCAAAAGTAGATGATGCACAAGGGCACCTCTCCACTCCCTCGCATGGGGAGGTTGTAATGCTTTGCACTGTATGTGACTAATAGCAGTGACCTAAAATATACTTTTGGTACTTATATATTTCTTTACTTATTTGATCAAAATAAAACATCCAGGATGTACACAGTCAATAAAATCACTGCAATTGCTGTGCACTTGTGTGTTTTTGTGCAACTTAAAGCTCACCTGTGAAAGGCAAGCTGCTTGCAAATATCGCCTGCTTCTTTGTTTAGCACTCTTCTACTTGCCTCTGCCTTCTACCTCATCCTCTTGTTATTGCTTTCCCCTCTCACTCTCCTCCTTTCCTCCTAAGTCCCTCCCTTATAGTCCCCCCTTCACCCAGCATATTCCATCAAACTTACTTTCCTTTCTACACCCCTTATTGCAATCCTTTCTTTTGTGTGTACTTGTGTTCTTCAAAACATCTTCCTTAATTGAGATCCACTGATTGTACGATGTTTGATTCATTTATAATGTACATTACTTGCTTTATGCCTGTCTCACAGTTTGTATTGTTACTTCTACTGTTATTTCACTACTATCCCTTGTTTGTTCTTCCCTGAAATTGGTCCATATGGATCTGTGCTGTACCTCAATAAACAAATTTGAAATAAATAAATTGTTTCTATATCTTTGTGTGTGTGTGTGTGTGTGTGTGTGTGTGTGTGTGTATGCAACTTAGCATATGTGTATTTGTGAGAGATTGTCTTTGCCTCTGCATCTGTTTGTGTATATATGTAAATTTCTGGTGTGTGTGGTTTGCTTGTATAGGTTTTACTAAATACTTTTATAACTTGTATTTTGGATGTCACATATTTCCTCCAGCAACAAATACATATCCTATACTAACTTTTAAATGTTAGGCAAAGGAATTGTTTTACATAAAAAAACAGAAGAAATGCATATACTACTAATAAAAGGAAAACATATAATTTTAATAGAAAGTTCATTTACTAAGCACAATAATGCCCTCCAGAGTTAGCATTATGGATGAGAATGGATTATCGGGGGAGGGTGGACCTCCCCCCTATGATGTTGGGCTTCAAAGCACCTCTAGTCTGTTTGTTATTACCTGCCCTCTTGGACATTATTGGACATTATTGTTTGCATACTTAATACCATATTTTTTGTAAAATAAGTCTTTTCCACTTCGTTTTAAGTAGGCTTTAGAATGTTTGGCCCCCATATCTGGAGTTCTATGTTATCAGTGTTGTTTATTTGATTAGCTCACTTTTTGACTATGTTTTCAAAATACAGAGTTACTAATATAATAACAAACCGGTATACTTGAGGAGATGTTGCAATGGCATGCACAAATCACCTTAAATTGGTTAGTATGAGGTCAGTGCAACGAAGCTTTCTTGTATATCAGCACACATTTTGCTTTGATCATTTCCATGAAAGTAATTTTCTCTGTCTCAGATGCATTTCTGTACTGCTACTTTGATTAAAATTAAAATCTGGTTAACTTTTTCTAAGTTTGTATTTAAGAAAAAGCTAAGGTGTCTGACCATAGTCATGTTTACATTTCAAAGGAGTAAAACAAAGGCACTAATGGCAATGTTTTCTCAACAGGACATAGTTACTGCAGGGAGATTTTTTTTAGCAGGTTTTAGATTATTTCAGCTGATTTGAATAGTGAATAAATAAAACCACTGGGGTGAGGGCAGTATATTGTTATTTTCTTCTTCTAATAAAAGCTGCAAACATACCAATGTCACAGTTTATGTAGCTTATGTTAGTATCACTATATCTGCGGTGGTGGTGCTGCGGTAGCGTTGTCGCCTCACAGTAAGACACTGTCCGGTTCGATTCTCAGCTAGAGCGGCTTTTGCGTGGAGACATGCATGAATGGGCATACCTTTGTTGAAGGTTGTGCGTCAGGGCTGGTAACTCGGCACGTAAAAATGAACTACCAATCATTAGCGGACTGGAGTTCCGCTGTGGCGACCCCTAACCAGGAAAAGCTGAAAGACACAAACAAACAATGTTAGTATCACTATAAACACTTAAATCTTGGAGTTGCTGTAAACATTTATTAGTTCAAGAAAGACCCAGTGAAGCTAGAGTCTTCTCTGTGTAATATCTTAAACCTCCTATAGTGGAGGCCCACGGATATTTACAAATGACCCTTTAACAACATACTGAATACCTATGACTTTTTACTTTAAGTCTTTACTGGTAGATTCTGGCCAACAAAGCCACACTCCGCTAGTGCAGACATGACATCTTTGAAACTTTTTCTGAAAATGTTTATTCACTGCATATATCTGTCTGATATTTGTTTCAAATGTTGCAGAAGGCCTTGAAAGCTATTAGTCTTGGTGATAAACCCCTGCATCATAAGACAGATAATTTTGTTTGTTTAGTGTAATATGATGTATATAACCACAAACACTGTGCCAGCAACTTTATGTCAGGGCAGAAATATATATTCTAGATTGTATTTATTGAAGTAACATGTGCATAGATGCAGAATGCTATGCAGTTTCAGCATATGAATGAGAGGCCATTGAGAAGTTTTACAGTTGTACAACATGGGTTGGCCAAATACTACAGCAGTGACAGCTGGGTCAAGTTATTTCAGGAGACAGACTTCTCATGTACATTGTTGGTATGGGTCATAATATATTGGGAATACATAGTTCATTTAAGAAGTACCCATCAGCCAGACAGTCTAGAGTCAATGGCTATAATTGCTGATGCTTGAAGAGTCATAAAATGAGTGTGATCATTCCTTGGAAACCAGGAGTACTCACCACTGTACTTTGGCAGGCCCAACAAAAACAAAGTCCTATCCCAACATGGATGTCTTACCAGAACATTAAATGAATGTTTAATGGATAAATACATGTGTTTTAAGAAGGATATGGCCAATTTAGTTTGCACCTCCCGAAGGGTAACAGACCAGACCTTGAAGCAACAATACAGAATTATCAGGATGTCAGCACCACAATACAAGATACTCCAAAGCGCTGACATGTGCAGTGTTCCAACCCGAACCAAAGATTAAGGCAAAGATTATTTCTGAGTGATACATTTATAAGTCTGCAGTAGGTTGGGCCTCAGTCTGGGACTGGTTTCCTTGCCTTGCACCCTGTCTTATTGATGGGATAGGCTCTAACTTCCCTGAAACACTGAAAAAATAAAGCAGATAAATGAATTAATGAAAACAGAGAAGAAAATTGAGTATCAGAAATCATTACTGCTTAGAAATACACCAGTTTTATGGAACAATATTTTAGAAAACCAAAGCAGTACGATAATGTTAAATATTTATGGATACACTGGCTTAGATATAACAATGCCAGCTTCATTCAGATAATGAATGCATCTGACAAAGCAATTTTAAATATAAAATGTTAAGCTTGGCGTACTTCTATTATTTGCGCTGTTCTCTATCCCTAGTTTATGAAGTAAAATAGGAATAAATGTAGTATATAGTGTTATCATAATTAAGAAAACAATTCATGACTGTTGTCATTATAAACCTACAATCTCAGTCAAAAATGTACTTGTATGCATTTACTGGCCAGAAGTGTACAAGTACACCACTGGTCATGACTGCCAATTATACAGCTACTTCAGTAAGTAAAAGCTGCATTGTACTGCTACTATGGACTCCACATATAATGTTAATGTATGTTCATAGGTTCATAGGGAAGTACTAGGCTATCTGCCCGAGGGCATCTGTAAGCCAAGCCAGAATGTGTTGGCTTTTGCCACCCCCTTAGATTAGTTCCCTGTGCCTCTGTCCAGTGAGCCATTAGTTCCCTGTGCCTCTGTCCAGCAGAGCCACTGCAGTGATCCCCGGGGTAAATTTTCTGTTTCCCATCCACTTGTCAAGGTTTCTCTTGAAGAGTGTTAGTGAGGGGCTCTGCCTAATGTAGATTAGAATCCTGTTCCAAAGCATGGGGAGTCTCTGGGACAGGAATCTATCCCTCCAGCTTGTCCTATTTATCGTTGTGGTGAGGTTTAGATCCTTAGAGCGTGTGGCTCTCGGGGATTTCGTTTTTTTTAGGTGGAGCATGTTCATCAATTCTGGGTTGGACATGGCCTTGTATGTCAGGCAGAGATCACCTCTAAGTAAGCTGTATGCAACCAAGTACAGCTGGAGTTTCTTCAGTTGGGCTGCATAGGGCATATGTTTGAGGCCAGTAATCCTCTTGGTGAGGTACTTCTGTGGTCTTTCCAGCTGTTGCAGGTGTCTTGTAAGGTACATCCCAAATGGGTCATTGTACTCTATGATGGGTCTGATGAGTGATAAGTAGAGGGGCACAATAACCTCTTTTGTTTTAGATGTGAACCCTTTTGTGATTAGGTGGGCCACATAGAAGAATTTTCTAACCACCTTGGCAATATGATTATCAAAGGAGAGATTACTATCTTCTTGGGTCCCCAGATCCCTTATTACATTCTCTGTATTTAGGGAACTACCATGTATGTGTAGTTCGCAGGTACTTTGTTTTTTCCAAAGGGGATGACTATGCACTTTTTGGCATTTAGCTTGAGGCCATGATTTTGACACCAGGTATCCATCTCAGTGAGACCCTTCTGGAGGATGTCTGTATCAGCTGGAGAGTCAATTATGGCCCCCAGTTTGCAGCCATCTACAAACTTGGTCAGCCATAGTCCTCCTGTACTTGCCTGTACCTCTGAGAAGTATATATGAACAGGAGGGTCCCAGGACTCAGCCCTGGGGGACGCCACTTGTAACTGGTTTAGAGTCGGACCTAGAGCCAGCAACTCTCATTGTGTGGGTGCTGTCAGTGTGCCAAATGGCAACCCATCTCGTGACATAGGGGTTTATGTTCAGGCTGGTGAGCTTGTCTATAATACCAGAATGGGGAATGGTGTCGAAAGCCTTTGTGAGGTCTAGGTAGGCTGTGTGGACCTCCTTTCCCTTGTCTAAAGCCTTGGTAACTGTCTCAAAGAAGTCCACCAGGTTTAGGAGGCATGATCTGCCCTTAACAAAGCCAGTCTGGGTAAAGTCCAATGTTTGAAGATTCCCAATGTCTCTAATGAATTCCATGATGATGCGCTCCATAGCCTTGCAGACCAGGCTAGTCAGGCTTATAGGGCGATAGTTCCCAGGGTCCGTTGTGGCTCCACCTTTGTGGAGCGGGATAACTGTTGCTGTGTGCCACTTTATGGGTACGTAGCCTGTAGAGAGGCTGAGTTTGAATAGTGTGTTTAGGTGAGGGGTTAGTTCATTTTGGAGCTCATGTAAGACACAGCCTGGGACACCGTCTGGTCCCATTGAAGCTGTATTTTTGGCTTTGGATAGGGCTGTTTTACCCATATATTGGGCAAATATAATATGCTGCATGTTTCTGTGATTCAGTAGCACAGCTGCAAACACAGCACTGAAGAGCACACAGTTAACATTACATTTTAAAGAAAGCAATATTACCTTCACATTTTCCCTAAAGTTATATCACAAATGTCTGATTTTGAGACAAATCAATATTTTTAACAGAATCTTCAAACAAGATGAAGATAGAGCAAGCTCAATACTTGTAGGGTCT